>NC_057406.1:29002353-29176267 GCF_019320065.1 Cervus canadensis | reverse complement strand
TGCTGATGGGCATCTAGGTTGCTTCCATGTCCTGGCTATTATAAACAGCACTGCGATGAACATTGGGGTGCACGTGTCTCTTTCAGATCTGGTTTCCTCGGTGTGTATGCCCAGGAGTGGGATTGCTGGGTCATATGGCAGTTCTATTTCCAGTTTTTAAGAAATCTCCACACTGTTCTCCATAGTGGCTGTACTAGTTTGCATTCCCACCAACAGTGTAAGAGGGTTCCCTTTTCTCCACACCCTCTCCAGCATTTATTGCTTGTAGACTTTTGGATAGCAGCCATCCTGACTGGCGTGTAATGGTACCTCATGTGGTTTTGATTTGCATTTCTCTGATAATGAGTGATGTTGAGCATCTTTTCATGTGTTTGTTAGCCATCTGTATGTCTTCTTTGGAGAAATGTCTGTTTAGTTCTTTGGCCCATTTTTTGATTGGGTCATTTATTTTTCTGGAATTGAGCTTCAAGGGTTGCTTGTATATTTTTGAGATTAATCCTATCTCTGTTTCTTCATTTGCTATTATTTTCTCCCAATCTGAGGGCTGTCTTTTCACCTTGCTTATAGTTTCCTTTGTTGTGCAAAAGCTTTTAAGTTTCATTAGGTCCCATTTGTTTAGTTTTGCTTTTATTTCCAATATTCTGGGAGGTGGGTCATAGAGGATCCTGCTGTGATTTATGTCTGAGAGTGTTTTGCCTATGTTCTCCTCTAGGAGTTTTATATTTTCTGGTCTTACATTTAGATCTTTAATCCATTTTGAGTTTATTTTTGTGTATGGTGTTAGAAAGTGTTCTAGTTTCATTCTTTTACAAGTGGTTGACCAGTTTTCCCAGCACCACTTGTTAAAGAGGTTGTCCTTTTTCCATTGTATATCCTTGCCTCCTTTGTCAAAGATAAGGTGTCCATAGGTTCGTGGATTTATCTCTGGGCTTTCTATTCTGTTCCACTGATCTATATTTCTGTCTTTGTGCCAGTACCACACTGTCTTGATGACTGTGGCTTTGTAGTAGAGTCTGAAGTCAGGCAGGTTGATTCCTCCAGTTCCATTCTTCTTTCTCAAGATTACTTTGGCTATTCGAGGTTTTTTGTATTTCCATACAAATTGTGAAATTCTTTGGTCTAGTTCTGTGAAAAATACCGTTGGTAGCTTGATAGGGATTGCATTGAATCTATAGATTACTTTGGGTAGAATAGCCATTTTGACAATATTGATTCTTCCAATCCATGAACACGGTATGTTTCTCCATCTGTTTGTGTCCTCTTTGATTTCTTTCATCAGTGTTTTATAGTTTTCTATGTATAGGTCTTTTGTTTCTTTAGGTAGATATACTCCTAAGTATTTTATCCTTTTTGTTGCAATGGTGAATGGTATTGTTTCCTTAATTTCTCTTTCTGTTTTTTCATTGTTAGTATATAGGAATGCAAGGGATTTTTGTGTGTTAATTTTATATCCTGAAACTTTACTATATTCATTGATTAGCTCTAGTAATTTTCTGGCAGAGTCTTTAGGGTTTTCTATGTAGAGGATCATGTCATCTGCAAACAGTGAGAGTTTCACTTCTTTTCCTATCTGGATTCCTTTTACTTCTTTTTCTGCTCTGATTGCTGTGGCCAAAACTTCCAACACTATGTTGAATAGTAGTGGTGAGAGTGGGCACCCTTGTCTTGTTCCTGATTTCAGGGGAAATGCTTTCAATTTTTCACCATTGAGGGTGATGCTTGCTGTGGGTTTGTCATATATAGCTTTTATTATGTTGAGGTATGTTCCTTCTATTCCTGCTTTCTGGAGAGTTTTAATCATAAATGAGTGTTTAATTTTGTCAAAGGCTTTCTATGCATCTATTGAGATAATCATATGGTTTTTATCTTTCAATTTGTTAATGTGGTGTATTACATTGATTGATTTGTGGATATTAAAGAATCCTTGCATTCCTGGGATAAAGCCCACTTGGTCATGGTGTATGATTTTTTTAATATGTTGTTGGATTCTGTTTGCTAGAATTTTGTTAAGGATTTTTGCATCTATGTTCATCAGTGATATTGGCCTGTAGTTTTCTTTTTTTGTGGCATCTTTGTCTGGTTTTGGATTTAGGGTGATGGTGGCCTCATAGAATGAGTTTGGAAGTTTACCTTCTTCTGCAATTTTCTGGAAGAGTTTGAGTAAGATAGGTGTTAGCTCTTCTCTAAATTTTGGTAGAATTCAGCTGTGAAGCCATCTGGTCCTGGGCTTTTGTTTGCGGGAAGATTTTTTTACAGTTTCGATTTCCTTGCTTGTGATGGGTCTGTTAAGATCTTCTATTTCTTCCTGGTTCAGTTTTGGAAAGTTATACTTTTCTAAGAATTTGTCCATTTCATCCAAGTTGTCCATTTTATTGGCATAGAGCTGCTGGTAGTAGTCTCTTATGATCCTTTGTATTTCAGTGTTGTCTGTTGTGATCTCTCCATTTTCATTTCTAATTTTGTTAATTTGGTTCTTCTCTCTTTGTTTCTTAATGAGTCTTGCTAATGGTTTGTCAATTTTGTTTATTTTTTCAAAAAACCAGCTTTTAGCTTTGTTGATTTTTGCTATGGTCTCTTTAGTTTCTTTTGCATTTATTTCTGCCCTGATTTTTAAGATTTCTTTCCTTCTGCTAACCCTGGGGTTCTTCATTTCTTCCTTCTCTAATTGCTTTAGGTGTAGAGTTAGGTTATTTATTTGGCTTTTTTCTTGTTTCTTGATGTAAGCCTGTAATGCTATGAACCTTCCCCTTAGCACTGTGTTTATCTTCTTTTCAAGAGTCATCTCCTAGGTTTGGGAAGGGTGAGGGGGATACAACATGTCATTACACTAGAGCTAGATATTAAGGAACCACAATCAAGACTATTTTAAAAATAGCAACAAACAGAGAAAGACAAATACCATATGATTTCACTTATATGTAGAATCTGAAAAACCAAACAAGTGAACAAACATAACCAAATAGAAGCAGAATTACAGATACAGAGAGGTACAAACTTCCTGTTGCAAAAAAATGAGTTATGGGTATGAAATATACAGAGTGGAGAATTTAGTCAATAATTACACAACATCTTTGTATGGTGACAGATGGTTTCTATATTTATGGTGATCATTCTGTAATGTATAGAAGTATCAAATCACTATTTAACATACCAGGGAAAAACATAGTGCTGTAGGTCAATTATACTTTAACAAACAAACTCACAAAAACAGAGGTCAGCCTTGTGGTTACTAGAAGCAGATAGTGAGGGAAGGGGAAATGGGATGAAAGTGGTCAAAAGGTACAGACATTTGGTTATAAGAAAAAATAAGTACTAAGGATGAAACATACATTATTAAGATAATAATCACTGTTGTATGTTATATATGAAAGCTATTAAGAGAGTAAATCCTAAAGAGGTCTCATCACAAGAAAAAAAATTTTTTTTTTTTCCTCTTATTTTGTATCTATGTAAGATGATGGGAATTCACTAAATTTATTATAATCATTTCATGATATATGTGATTCAAACCATTATGCTGTACACAGACTTATACAAGGTTATATGTCATTTATATCTCAATAAAATTGGAAGAAAAAAGTCAGCAACAAAAATTAAACAGTAAAAACAACAAATGGATCACTACTGTCTCTATTAGCAAGATAACTTTGTTTATTTTACATTGCAAATATGATCTAATTTAATTTCCCTCTTTCTTTAGCAATATTATTTTGTCAGTTCATGTCTCTCCTTTATGCTCTAACATTGTTTGGCACCTGAGTCCACATTTGGAATTTTCTCATCTCATTGTCAAATAAGTAATTTTTTGTAATAGAAGATGTTACCGCTAAGCTTGAAAAAACAAGACATAAAGATCATCTCTAGATTCTAGTTAAGTAATATCCTTATCACTATTTCTCACATGGAATCCCTCTTTTTTGCACTTTTGCTTTATATCTTTTTTTAAAATTTAGAATTGTATGAAGGATATGAAATACTGTATCAAAGAAGCTGTTTTGAAAGGTCATTTAAAACATTTCTAGTGTGTTCTTCTCTACATATAAAACTAATGAGGACATCAAGTCCTGCTCGAACCATGAGCGTTATCATTAGCATTCTGAGCAAAAATGTGATTCCAAGTAAAAATATTTATCCATAAAACTGCAAAACTCAAATACGGTATGATTTATCAAGATAACTGACTCAATAAAACAGACTTCTATTCCCAAAGATAATTTGTCAGAAGGGTTCCCACTCCACAGACAGCGGAGTATATCTGAGAAGTCCAAAACATCAGTGATATGCATGATTCCATCTGTAAGAAACAGGGAATGAACTAATCCTCTAATTACAGTCATGTGGAACAAAACTTAAATCATGTTAATCCTTTTTTAAGTTATTGAAGAAATCAAGGAGACGCTGAAAAGCAGACGAGAGCCAAAAGAGAGGAGTGATTTTAAGCAAACAGTTTATTAGAAGAAGCAGAAAAATTATGTTGGAAACAAGTCTAAAGATATTGCCTAGCAGAATGCTTAAAAGTACATTCTTTTCCACACGTACACTCAGTGGTAAAGACACTGCTCTCAGAAAGTGACATACTCGTCTTATACTGGGCACCTCCTTCTCACTATTACATAACAAACCATCAAGTAGAATCCTCCAGCTTTACTTTCCCGCCTTTGGTTGGGATGCAAATATATTAAGAATAAAAACATAAAATTCAGGGGTTTCTCTGGTAGTCCAGAGGTTGGAAATCTGCCTTTCAATGCTGGGGACACCTTCAATCTCTGGTCTGGGAAGATCCCAACTGTGGTGGAGCCACTGAACCCCTGCACCCTGACTATCGAGCCTGTGCTCTAGAGCTCTGGAGCATCAGTTACTGAGCCCCCTGCCTCCAATCCTAGAGTCTGTGCTCTGCAACGGGAGAAGCCACTGGAATGAGAAGCCCGCCCACTGCAGCTAGGGGATAGTCCACCCCCACCACCACATCTAGACAAGCCTGTGCAGCAACAAAGGCCCATGAAAAGACCCAAAGACCCCAAAATCCAAAGTTTATATTTTCTTGTTTCGTCTTGAAGTGACCCCTTTCATACAGACTATAAAGTTAAATGATACATAGGAAATTAAATAGACAGATGCTAAGTCGTTTTTAAAAATCCAATTACTTAACTTACATTTTCAAACTAATAAAAAAGATCTTACATTCCAAGTATAAAGATATGTATTTGCTTAACACAGTCAACTCATTCTTGTTAATACTTAGCATCATGGTAAAGAAAAGTCACTACAATGGGACTTCATGTGACAGAGCTGGACAAATGAATTCCTATATGGAAACAATACAATGTGATTGCTAAAAATATGAGATCACCTTAGTGAAAGTCGCTCAGTCGTGTACGACTCTTTGCAACCCCATGGACTTCCAGGCCAAAATACTGGAATGGGTAGCCATTCCCTTCTCCATGAGATCTTCCCAACCCAGGGATAGAACCCAGGTCTCCCGCATTGCAAGTGGATTCTTTACCAGCTGAGCCACCAGAGAAGCCCTCATTTTACTTATAAGTGAGCAGACACATGGGATCAAGGGCTCAGACTCTCCTCTAACAGCTTTCTTTGCTTAAGCAAAAGGGGAAAAGGAAAAGGAACATTCTCACACAGAGGTGGATGTCACCAGAGTGAACCCCGCCACCCTGGATGTAAGGCCACTTGGAAATACGAGATCACCTTAGGCTGAATTTATAACTTTTTATAAAGCAGTCAGATATACGGCAGTAACAGTACTCTCACTGGTCATACCACATCTGGATTAGCTTTCATTCTAGAAAGTGAAAGTGAAAGTTGCTCAGTCGTGTCTGACTCTTTGTGACCCCATGGACTGTATAGTGCATGGAATTCTTTAGTCCAGAATATTGGAGTGGGTAGCCTATCCCTTCTCCAGCGGATCTTCCCAACCAGGGTCTCCTGCATTGCAGGCAGATTCATTACCAACTGAGCTATCAGGGAAGCCCTTCATTCTAGAAGGAATGTTTAAAACACAATAAGTAATGGGCAAATGCAGAAAAAGGTAACAGCATAATATTGTTGCTTGAAGTTATGCTGTAAAAAGAACAGTAGCTGCTCTTAAAAAGAAGAGGAAGGGAGAACTAACTATTGCTTGCCCACCCAGTCTGAGGCACTCTGCTTGATAATTTAAGTGGGAAAAAATGCTAACACACATCTGCTTTCAAAAGAGACTTATGATCACTAAGAAAAGCCTTTTCATCAGCTGGCCATTTCGCTCATCTGGAATTAGTAAAATGAGCTAGGGGCTGAGTTTTGGAGTAAGGACTGGAAAGAACTGTATTAATTCGAATTAATTATAGTATTTTACATGAATTATGCAGAATTATTATTAAAACAGAATGAGTTTTGGAAATACCAAAGACAATCATGAATGCAAGGAATTATAAGGAACGGAGAAAAAGGAATTGAGAAGCAAAGGAGACAGAGCCAAAGGAGATACAGTTCAGACAAAGGAAACAAGTACGATTTAAAGCAGAGAAAATGCACTGGGGTGGTGGTGCAGTAGGGAGGACTGAACAGGAGTTGTCAGACAGGAAAATTAGTCACAGGATAGAGTCTGGATTTTATCCAAAGGCTGGTGGGAAACCATTAGCAAGGAAGCTGCATGGCCAATTTTGAATTTTTAAGGGCTGTTTTGTCCATGAAGAACAGGTAGGAGTATGTAGCTTTATATCAGGTGAAAGATGATGGTGACAAGAAATGAGGCAGCTCCATTAGTAGTGGAGACAAGAGAATGATTTGATGCCCAGGGTAACTGACAGAAAATAGTATCAAGGTTGACACAGGTTTTTTTCTGGCTTCAGCTGTAGTTGAGGCTCAAGTTAGATTAGAAGGAAACCATGAAACTTCTCTTTGGAAATCCTTCCTTTGCTAGTTTGCCTTCTGAAATTCAGCTTCTGGTTTTCTCCCATGAAACATGCATCCTTTCCCCAAATCTTGAACCCCGGGGTTTTATGTTAACAGGGCTTCCCTGGTGGCTTAGACTGTAAAGAATCTACCTGCAATGCGTGAGACCTGGGTTCAATCCCTGGGTTGGGAAGTGAGTTGGCAACCCACTCCAGTATTCTTGCCTGGAGAATCTAAGCGTCTAAGCACACACCCAGCACGCAAGGGGCTAGATGGTTATAGAATTCACTAAGCTAGTTGAAGACTATGATGACTTCTGTTTTGTACATGTTCAATATGCAGGTAGACACATAAGTTTCTTGCTCTGAGCCAGAGATACCCATTTGAGACTTAGCCCTGCAAAAGGATATTGCATGGAGACTTGAGTGCAACAACTTAACACGAGGAGAATCTGGAGAGGAGATTGCTTAGAATAGAAATAAACAACCCCAGTAGTTAAGTGCCTTGGAAAGGCTGAAGATCCAGCACTGCACAGTAAAGAGAAATAAGAAGGATGAGGAAACTCAGACAAAAGCATTCCAGAGGAGAAAGCAATTCAAAGTGACGAGATTTCAAGTAGCCTAAGAATGTCCTTTTAGATTAATAACCAGAAATGTTTTGATGAGAATCCTGAGTACAGTTTTAATGGAAAAATGAGAATGTTACTCCTTAAAAGTTTCTGTGATCCTTATATAAATATGATTAATTTTATTTTTTAAAGTTAACACTGAAAGAGAATTTCATTGCCTAAACCCTGCCTAACATTAAATTATTCTGAAAAGTGAAAAGTAAAGCAATACTATAAATTTTGCTGAAGTCTGAGTATTTCTTCATAAACACAGTAAATGAGTAATTCATAGCAAGTCCAAGGGATATAACATATTTTTAAGAATCAGACAAGAGGTGTTGAAATCTGTTGCTCATGTTGGTTGGAAAGAAGTGACCGTAATGCTTATAAATAAAGAGGGCAAACTTACTGCAGTGAAGTTCTTGAGCAAGAGGGCTGAGATCAAGTGCACCTGTAGAAATATTGGCCTTTGATAGGTGTGTGAATGATCCTTTCACACTAACGGGAGAAGGGGAATGATGAGCACAGATATAGAAAGATTGTTAAATATGATTCTAAGAGTGTGCAGTGGTTCTCTTCTAATGGGTTCTATTTTTCTCAGTGAAATAGGACCAAGGTCATCAACTCAAAGGAGGTGAGCGAGGAGGTATTGGAAGAAGGTGAGCAGAGAAAAGATATGAAATAGAAATCTAGCAGAAAAGGGAATGAGTGGTTTAGAGAAGTGTTCTAAGATTGTGGACAGTTCTAAGGCCGTACATGAGGGTCTGTGGTCATGAATTTAAAGTGAGAGCATCAGAATGGTATTGTGTTGTTTCTAGCCACAGTCATATGGACATGTGCTGACCAAGCAGAGCACTGAGGATTTTGCCTGGTAGGCACATAAAAGTACATAAAAATAGCGATATTACTTATTATGGAAGAAAGTGAAATGTGAAAGTGTTAATCACTAAGTTGTGTCCGACCCTTTGCAACCCCATGAACTGTAGTCCACCAGGCCCCTCTGTCTATGGAATTCTATAAGCAAAAATACTGAAATGGGTTGCCGTTCCCTTCTCCAGGGGATCTTCCTGACCCAGGAATCAAATCTGGGTCTCTTGCATTGCAGGTAAATTCTTTACTGTTTCAGCCACCAGGGAAGCCCTAGTGGATGACAAGTGAATTTATACTGAATAAGGAGAAAAATGAGAACTTTAGGGAAATAAAAGATAGTGAAATGCTGGTCGATTCATCAGGAGTAGGATAACTTTTAGAATTGAAGTAATCACAGGAGTGAATTAGAGAGACGAGAGGTTATAGTCAGAAAACAGTGTGTAAAATTGAGATTATGAAGTTTGAGTTATTGGTGATGACAAGATTTAAGTTACGTTCAAGAATGAATACGGGAGATGGCTGAGGTAGAGTGCAGATCAGATCATTAGAGAAAGAGAGATTGAGGAATTGAGAGGGCAGCATATTTGAAGGACTGTCTGTGTAGATGCTGAAAATTGCTACAAAGAATGAGAAGAACAGTGCTGTGGACAGCGCCTTTGAGTGTGAAATTTAGACCTTCAGGAAATGAGAAAGAAGGACTTAAGAGTTCTACAGTTGTCTCCAACAAGGTGAGTTAGGATGTGGTTTAGTTTGATGGGTTTAAAGGTAGTGACTTTTAGAGTAAAAAGGAGACACAGAAAAGCAGTGTTAGAAAACAAAGTGAATCGATGTGATTTCAATGCTATGATTGAGGGTTTCAGGAGGGCTTCTCTAGGCAGAGCCTAAAGAGAAGCAGTGTCCTCAAGTAGAAACATGCGGAGGGTAGTTTCCTTACTCTAGACAACATTTCTCTCTCTCTTTCTCTCTCCCTGTCTGCTCACTTTCTTCTCTCTCTCTGCATATACGCACACACTCCCACATACACATAGCTGCTTATAAGCACATGTATCAGATAATGCCATCCCTTATCCTCTTTTTCAGACAGCCTATCATTGTACATGGGGCTTCCCAGGTGGCGCTAGTGGTAAATAACACACCTGCCAATGCAAGAGACATCAAAACCATCAACGTGGGTTTGATTCCTGGGTTGGGAAGATCCCCTGGAGAAGGAATGGCAACCCACTCTAGTATTCTTGCCTGGAGAATCCCATGGACAGAGGAGCCTGGTGGGCTGAAGCACATGGAGTCACAAAGAGTTGGACAGGACTGAATGACTAACACCTTCACTTTTCAAAGCTGAAAAAACTTTAAAAAGCCCCAATTTTCCTTTTGTAAGGAAGCCAGCCATTGATTAGGGCCCATCCTAACCCAGAATGACCTCATCTTACTCTGATTAAACCCACAAAGACTCTATTTCCAAACAAGGTCACCTCAGCCCACCCCAGATAAGAAATGCTGTGTTTCCTGCTGGACCAAGGAAACTGATTCCTGGACTCTGCCTCCAAGTCTGCCACGGCCCACGCGTGCTAAGTTGCTTCAGTCATGTCCCGCTCTTTGCAACACTATGGACTGTAGGCCACCAGGCTCCTCTGTCCATGGGATTCTCCAGGCAAGAATACTGGAGTGGGTTACCATGCCCTCCTCCACAGGATCTTCCCAACCCAGGGATTGAGCTCAGGTCTCCCAAAGTGAGACACTTCCTCCTCTCCACAACTGACAGACCTCTTCCAAGGCCACAGTTTCATTCCAAACTCAAAGAGAAAATTAAATGGAAAAAATTTATATTATTTTGTTTTTTAGTGTGCAAAAATTTTAATGCTCTCAGTAAAAGGAATGCGGTATGAATCTGTTAGTAGGGTTAATGATCTTATTTTCCTTGATAATGAGACTGACCAAACCCTGTACAGCTCCAAAGAGAAAGGATATTTCTGCCCATTGTCTTCTTTGCTTGTTTTGCATCATTAATTTTTCTCAATCCATTGTTTCTTAGTAGGAATCTTTTAGAAACACTTGTCAGTTTGGGTTAGTATAATTCAGGTAAGATACTATAATCCATAAATCCACTTTATCAGGCATAGGTAAACTGTGATATATTGTCAACTCCTTCTGTGTTGTGAAATGTCTGTGGTTCTCCCAGGATGTGTTGGGAAATGTACATCATATATGATTGTCTCTTGCACATCCAAGTGAAGAAGCCAAGACCAATCTACACACTTAATATTAAATAAAATACTATTCTTTTATAATAAATATAATTAGTATTCAATTAGAATTCTTACTTTCTCCATATTTCAGTGGCTCCTCTTACAACACACACTTTGAGAACAACCTTTCCTGGAAACATCAACATATATCTAAAAGAAGTATCCAGTAAGATGCTGTTTCAGTTCTTTAATGTTCCCCCTTTCATATCAGTCACTGGCTCTTTTCTTTAGTCATCATCAACACTTCTATCTGACCTCAAGATTTTCCAATTCTAGATTTCCTGGTCAACTATTATTTTAAACCTAAAGCTATATATTTCATTGAGAAAATCAGTCTCATTATCCTTGTATTGCACTCGCACCTCTTTCATCCCTTCACTTCCTTCTCAGGCCAGTATAACAGAGACAGCAAAATATGTGAGCTGAAATCTAGGATTCTAGAGTCAGAAAAACCTGGGTGTATGACATACACTGAGTTGTTTTACTTCTCTGAGCCTCAGTTTCTTTGACATAAAAAGTGGGGATAAAAACCAAAGCCAGCATGGTCTTCTTCAGAATTAAAAAAAAAAAAAAAATTAAGGTATGCAAAGTATCATCCAGAAAGCTTGCGGTTCTAAAAAAAGAGTCAAATGTAAGAAATGGTCCAGATGGATGAAGTCTGCAAGTATCCAGTGAATCTGACTGCGCAAAATAAATGTGCTATAGTAGCAGCAGCATCATGTCTGTTGATTCCTTGGTTGTTTGTTCATCTCTCTCTAGACTCTGTACCATTCTATCACATCTGAATGAGGAGACATCATTCAAATACTGACTGTTTATTACCATCTGCTCTCCTTAAAATCTTGTCCTTTCATTATTGATTCCTGATACTTCTCCAGACTTTGATGATGTCTTCTCTGGTTCCTGTTGTTAACTCTTCCACCTTCACAACTGAGACTCAACTTGGACATTATCAATGGTCCAGCATTAAAGATGCCAAGGCAGGGGCTTTCCTGGTGGCTCAGTAGTAAAATATCCACCTGCCAATGCAGGAGACAAGGCTTCAATCCCTGATCCAGGAAGGTCTCACATGCCACAGAGCAACTCAGTCCGTGCATGACAACTACTGAGCCTGTGCTCTGGAGTCCAAGAGCCACAACTCCTAAAGCCTGCTCACCCTAGAGCCCATCCTCAGCAACAAGAGAAGTCACTGCAAGGAGGAGCCCAAGCACTGCATCTAGAGAGCAGCCCCCACTTGACTCAACCAAAGAAAAGCCACGCAGCAAGGAAGACCCAGCACAGACAAAAATAAAATAAGCACTTTTTTTTTTACTTTAAAAAAAGATATTGAGGCACAGAAAAGAAATGTAGAGGAATAGGCTGGAGTAACCTATATGGTGAATTCTATCCCTCGGGCTACCACTAAAACAAATGGTTTTCAGGATTGGAATTTAGCATCATTAAAGAATTTTGTTCAGAAAATGGTAAATAGGTAGTGGAAAACCAAGTTGAAGGCTCTGTCTCTACCTGAATCAGGTCATCATAAACTTGACAACAAAACATGCTCTGTAGTCATCCTTCAAACGGTGCTCATGGTATCCTGGGTCCAAGCCATCTGCAGACGGTCAAACACTTTTTTTTTTCCTTTGGTTGAACACTTTTTAAAGACAAAACTTTGTTTTTGAAATTTTGGCTAATTTGAGCACTCATGGCTTGATTTTGAGTACACAATCTGGCTGAAAATGTAGGTACATATGGCTTAAACTGTCACTCTGAGTGACACTTTCTCATATGTATGCTCCTATATATGAAGTCTCTATACCTGTAAGTAGAACAATTAGAGCAGTAATTTCTAACCATACAGGAAAGTTCCTCCACCTGCTGTTCTCATTTCTCTGGTTTCCATGCAGTACCACCTGCCCCATTTATCTTACATAAGGTTGTTTTCCTCAATTGGTCAAACTTTACAAGCTAAGCAGCATCTCTGTGAAACCAGGCATTCTTTCCAAAGTTCTAGAGATGAGATAGAACTAATAAAAGTGAAACTTGTGCATAAAAACCAATAGCTCTTACACCTCCCGTACACAAATATCAGTCTTTGAACTTTATTGGAAACTCTATATGTTATATTACTAGAACCCAGAACAGAATTCTGAGCATTTAAATTGAGCTTCTAGGATTCTATTAGAGGATAACTTACACTTGAAGCATTTAGGACACTTAATTTTATAAACTTTGAAACCAGGAAAATGTTCTTAGGATTTATAATCTGGGTGGAAACACAGACACATGGGAAAAAAAGAAAAATATTCGGTTTATACTATCTCCAGGATCACATTGTTGTTTTCCAGTTGCTAAGTTGTGTCCAACTCTTTGCAACCCCATGGACTGCAGCACGCCAGGCTCCTCTGTCCTCCACTATCTCCCGACTTTTGTGCAACTTCATGTCCATTGAGCCAGTGATGCTATCTAACCATCTTATCTTCTGCTGCCTCCTTCTCCTTTTGCCCTCAATCTTTCCTAGCACAAGGGTCTTTTCCAATGATCCAGCTCTTCGCGTCAGGTAGCCAAAGTATTAGAGCTTCAGCATCAGTCCTTCCAATGAATATTCAGGGTTGATTTCCTTTAGAATTGACTGGTTTGATCTCCTTGCTGTCCGAGGGACTCTCAAGAGTCTTCTCCAGCACCCTCAGGATTACATGTAGAGTTATATTTTAACGGTCTGCCCAGAATTCCAAAACCTTGGATGTATATATCAAAGATACTGTGTCCATGCCTTCTCCTTTGCCTCTGTTACTTCAGACACCCAATTTCCCTTGACCTTAAGCAGATTCCAAATACCATGATCTCTTGTCTGCAATGTGTGGACAGATAGCATGATCAGACCTGAATCAGAAATCTCCATGTTTTCTCAAATGCCAAATAGACACAGCCATTTTAGAAGACAATTCTGCTTGAGACGACAATGGCTAAGCATGAACCAAAATTGCCCATGTGTTAATGCAAGATCTGAGGTGGAGGAAAATTGAAAGGGGTCATTTCTGTCAACCTTCACAATGTGGGTAGCCATTTATTCATATTCAGTAGCTTGTACTTCCTTTCAAGTTCTCATCCCCTTCTTACTTTTTAGATTCTGGCACCATGGAGAACACACTTTTTACAACACAGTATTTCTTTATAGTCTCAGAATTGGATTAGAAGTTTTCTCAGTCTTATAACTCTATTGAAGCTTTCAGTGGCTAAGTCAAAATCTCTCTTGGTAAAAGTCATGTTACACTTGAAAATAGGTGGTTATTTTCAAATATCTTTTGATACTGATTTCTAACATAATTCCATAGTGATGAGAACATACTCTGTATGATTTCAATACCTCTAGACTATGAAATTTTTTCACCTTGTTTTATGTCCATGGGTATGTTTCAGTGTCTCCTAGTTTATAGTCCATGGGAACTTGAATAGAATTTGTATTACTGTGGTGTGAAAATTGTATAAATCTTAATTATGTTGAATTGATTCATGGAGCTTTTCAGGTCTCCCATATCATTCCACTTTTCTGTCTATTCATTCCATTAATTTTTGAGAGTTTGATATTGAAACTTCAACTAAAAACCTTAATTTATCTACCTAACAATAATTGAAAAACTTTGATTTGCATTTTCCAAGTCTCCTGTAAATGTGTTGTCATACTTTCATAATTGAAAAAATTAAAAAGAAAGAAAAATAAGGGAGTCTAGCTACCGCTGAACAAACCAGGAATACTGCGCTTTGTGAACTCTTTATACTTTGCATCTTTGTACCTGCAACACTATGCTGGTTTTCCAATATGCAACATATTTGACACATCCTAAACTTGTTCTCTTTAATGAGTTATAATACCTTTAAATCCTCTAGTGACATGAGTCACAGCAAGAAACACTGTAAAAAGAGGAGAAATGAGCATAAATTTTACTCAAGCATCCGTTTCATCTTATACAAGAAGACCAACATGTTATTGGGGCATTGCAAGGGATAAAATTAATTCTTTTAAAAGCTTTACTAGTAAATGTAAAATGCAAAACTATAAAACTCCTACCAAATAACTTAGATGACCTTGAATATAGTACTAACTTTTAAAGATACCACAGTAAAGACACAATCCATGGAAGAAATAATTGATAAATTGTGCTTCATCAAATTTAAAAATCTCTTCTCTGTGAAAGACAATGTCGAGGGAATGAGAAGATAAGCCACAGACTAGGAAAAAACATTTGCAAAAGAAACATCTGGTAAAGAAATGTTATTCAAGTTATGCAAAGAACTCTTAAAACTCAACAAAAGAAAGCAGACAACCCAATTAAAAAATGGGCCAAAGACCTTAACAGGCATTTTGCCAAAGACCTTAACATACATTTCACCAAAGAAGATATATGGATGGCAAATAAGCACACGAAAAGATGTTCTACATCATATGTCATCAGAGAAATGCAAATTAAAACAACTATGAGATATCACTACATATCTATTTGAATGGCCAAAATTCAAACACTGACAATATCAAATGCCAGTAGGAATTGAAGTACTGGGAATGGTTATTCACTGCTGGTAGACTACAAATGATACAGCCACACTGATAGACAATTTGGCAGTTTCTTACAAGATCCAACATACTCGTAACACATGATCCAACAAGTGTGCTCCTTAGTATTTACCCAAAGTAGTTGAAAGCATGTCTGCACAAAGACCTGCACGTGGATACTTATAACAGCTGGGTTCATAATTGCCAAAACATGGAAACAACCAAGATATCCTTCAGTAGGTGGAAGGATAAACTGTGGTACATTCAGACAAGGAAAATTATATATGTGTATATATATATATATATATGTTTTGAGAGACTGAACTGAACTGAACTGATATAATATGTGCTGTGCTTAGTCACTCAGTTGTATTGGACTCTTTGAAAACCCATGGACTGTAGCCCACCAGGCTCCTCTGTCCATGGGGATTCTCCAGGCAAGAATACTGGAGTGGGTTGCCACGCCCTCCTCCAGGGGATCTTCCCAACCCCGGGACTGAACCCAGGTCTCCTGCATTGCAGGTGGATTCTTTACCTTCTGAGCCACCAGGGAAGCCCATTCATATTCACTAAAGCCCATTATCAGCCCTAAAAATAAGTGAACTATCAAGCAATGAAAAGGCATAAACGTGAATACATATTCCTAAGTAAAAGATGATGCTGAAGCTGAAACTCCAATACTTTGGCCACCTGATGCGAAGAACTGACTCACTGGAAAAGACCCTGATGCTGGGGAAGATTGAAGGCAGGAGGAGAAGGGGACGACAGAGGATGAGATGGTTGGCTGGCATCATCAACTGGATGGACATGAGTTTGAGCAAGCTCTGGGAGTTGGTGATGGACAGGGAAGCCTGGCGTGCTGCAGTCCATGGGGTCTCAAAGAGTCACACATGACTGAGCAACTGAACTGAACTGAAGTAAAAGAAGTCAATGAAAAGACTACATGCTATATGAATCCAAGTATGTGTTAATCTGGAAAAGGCAAAACAATGGAAACAATGAAAGGATCAATGGTTGCCCAGGACAGAGAAATGGGGGAGGCAAGAATAGGCTGAGCACAGAGGAGTTTTAAGGCAATGAAAATACTCTGCACCACTTATAATGACAGATGCATATCATTATACATTTGGCCAAACTCATAGACAGTATAACACAAAGAGTAAAACCTAATGTAAACTATGGACTTTGGATAATTATGATGTGTCAATAGAAGTTCAGCAATTGTAAAAAATGTGTCTCTTTGATGGAGGATGTGACAATAGGGGAAGCTTAGCAATCATGAGGGCAAGGGTTAATGCAGGAAACCTCTGTTCTTTCCTTTCAATTTTGCTGTGGACCTAAAACTGCTCCAAAAAAGCTACTGAAAATAATAATTAAAATTTTTTAAAAAGAGAGAGTGGGGGTGTGCAGGAAATGAGTGCTCTAGTATATTTCCTAACAAAATTCACTTGTGAAAGCACTTTTAAACCAGTGATCTATACAGATGAATTAATACTTTGCCTTTGATAACCTCAAAGTCAAGGACCTTAAAATTAAATATATAATATTTTTTCATTATAGTTTCTCTCTAAATTGCCACTGTATTTCCTGACATTTAAATTCAATATCTAGGCTCAATCAATAGATATGAATGCATTTGAGATCCATGAATCACCTAATACCTAAGTGCTCTGAACAGGTGTCTGCTAAGAAACATAATCCATTTAGTGGAGGCCTATAATACTCGTTTCGTTTTCTCAGGTGGTGTTGGATTGTTAAAGTGGAAATATGCCAAAAAGTTTTTAGAGTATATTTCCATTTAAGTTGGACTTTACATTATTTAAAGCTATGATAATTCAACTCAGCTCTAATCCTCTTATAGTCTAGTCTGACCAAATCCATTATTTTCTATATCGCCTGAATTTCAGTTTTCTTGTTACTAACCCCCACCTCATACAAAAAGTCTCAAGGAGGAAAACACCATTCACGTCCAATGTGTTTAGCCCATAGCCATATATGAAGGAGTATTTTGGGACAGATTGGCCAGACCCCATAACTGAAAGGCAAGCAGAGGCTCCTATTGGGAACTCGAGTCGTCACCTGTAGTCACAATAGGAGTTATGAGAAGAGAGCTCTGTGTCGAGGTGGAGCGCCCCCCACCGTCGCCCACAGAGTGGCCCTGGGCCGGGGGTCCCTGGGACCCGGAGAGGACTGAATTCTAGGGCGCCTCTAGAACTCCGTCCGGATCGGATCTTACCTTAATCTAGGGGCCGGCTGGAGTGGAGTGTTGCATGTAGAGCGGTCGAATGGCAAGAGGTCCCTATTCTGGAGGTCGTCAGAGAGAGAGAGAAAAGGGGGTAAAGCCGAGGCCTGGGGGTACGCAAAGCATCAATAAAGCCTTAGCACAAGGCTCGCACTGCTCACGAAGGCACTAGGCGTCCCCGAGGGGAACTTAAGAGCCCTGGCAGAGAAGTGAGCTCGGAGGATGTTTGCACTTCCAGACTTGGGAAAAGGGGAAAACAGTGAGAGGGAGGGAGAGTGGGAGAGAGAGTGAGACGAGTGCCTCGCCCCTTCCCGGGTTTCGGCACCAAAAATGTAAGACATAATTCCCGCGAGGCAGAAAAGGAAAGATGACCTCAACAGAAGTAGGTTACCTTTATTCAGGCAAGGAGGGGCGACAGTCGGCCTAACGACCAGGCTGAGCACAGAAAGGGATCAGGGAGGCTTCATACTTATAGGGAGGTTTGTGGAAGCGATAAGGGAAACGTCAATCAGGCGGGATATTTTGAGTATTCTTTTGTTGAGATGACACTTGTAGTTGGGCAGGGGGTGATAAGTCTTCTGGGCGGGTGTAAGGGGTGGTAGGTTTCCGGACAAGGAGTGATAAGTCCCAGATAGATGCAACTGGCCTGGAGCATCAGGATGGAACTAAAGTTATGCTTTGTTTTCTCTGAAGTTAGATGATTCAGCAAGCGGCCTTTGAGACTGTTGTTCTCTTTTCTAGGCCCAAAAGACTCCTTCAATATATATATATTTTTCTTTTTAGAAAGCAGATAATGGACACTAGTGGGTTGAAATGGAGTTAGGAAAAAAAAAATAATGGTGACTATGCTACTGACTGACTATGGGGAGGTCATTTGATTGCTCCTTATTTCACTTTAATTATCCACTAAATAAGGTAGTAAATTTGTTCACACTACTAAGTTTTAAAGAGCAAACATGTTAAAGTAGCTCAAGATTTGCTTGTATGTTGAGAAATAATATAAATTTAAAATATTATCATTATTTACCTAATCATATATAGTATTTACCATGGGCCTTTTAGTTACTCAGGGTGACAGTCCTTGTTGAAGAGTAGAAAGATTTAGAGTTGGATAATGAATTCAGTTCTTTCATTTAGTTTTGTTTGTTTAGTTTGTTGTGATCGTCAACAAATGACATATGTGTTTCTTTGACTGCCTAGAATCTGAACTACTTTTGTACCCGTGGAGAATTCCTCATCATATACAATTCTGTTGACCTCTCTCCTACTATAGAACCTGAAAAGACCAAAAACCTACTCCTCTGTCGTCTTCACTCCTAGCACCTAGGGTATTGGCACAGAACCTAGGTTTCTCCAAATATCAGATTATTCCACTTGAAATTCTGGAATGAAATAGAGTACACTTCATTTTGCCAGTTGGAATGGCAATGGTGGGGATAGTGCTCTGGGCATTTCCACTGAGCTGTTCCTACTAAGCAGTGCTTCTGTTACTAGTCAGGAGGCTGAAATGGGGATTCAGATGGACAGTCATGATATCTATCCTGATTTTATACTGAGAAACTGGGAGAAGCCAGAGGATGAATTTAGGGCATGATATTTCATATTAGAATCCCATTTATCATGTGACATTTCTGAAACACTCATTCAAACAAATGGACTCAGTGGTAAGTTCCAAGCAATTAGTTTTAGCTCAGTGCTGGTATGTTTAAGTCCTAAGAGATCTGTGGGTTTTTAAGCTGTCAGTACACTTGGGAGGCTAGAGGACACACTTCCACGAGGACTTGCAGTTACACTCTACTGTCCATTCTCACGCTGGTTAGCCTCCCCTCAGGTGACCCTGGACCCACAAAGGCACAGCATCAGTAATTTCCCTCTCACCATGAGAATCTTCTCCAGGCAAACCAACTCACCAGAAACTACTTTCACAATCCCCTAAGGAAAAGTAAATGTTCCTAATGTGCTAAAGCTTAATTGTCTAGAATAGATTAAAATCATAAGCATATGCAAATACTAAATGAGTTACCACTTAATTAGAAAATATTAAATTTGTCAAGTGTATTACCAAGAATTCACTTTGAGGGATAAGTTGCATCAGACTCATTTTAAACATGAGAAACAGAAACAGCCAGTGTTCTTAGCAAATATTAACCTAGAATTTGAAATTGTGGCTCTTTAATTTAAAATATATTGACTCATGGCTGAGTCCCTTCATGGTTCACCTGAAACTATCACAACATTGTCAGTAGGCTATACCCTAATTAAAAAAAAAAAAAAGTCAAAATAAAATAAAATGCACTGACTCTAGAAATAAAATTCCAAAGGTACCAATACTAATAAGATATGTTAATTTCTGTAGTACAATATTTAACAAATGTCTGGCTTCAGAATTAATTTTGCTCCTTTTATAAATATGTATTTTAGAAGGAAATTATTTTAAATGGATAATACCACATACAAAATAGACTTTATCCACAAATACTGCTTCCCTGGTGGCTCAGATGGTAAAGAATCTGCCTGCAATGCGAGAGACCTGGGTTCAATCTCTGGGTCAGGAAGATCCCCTGGAGAAGGGAATGGCAACCCACTCTAGTATTCTTGCCTAGAGAATTCCATGGAGAGAGGAGTCTTGTGAACTACAGTCCATGGGGTCGAAAAGAGTCAGAAATGACTGAGCAACTAACACTTTCCCATTCAGTTCACAAATCATACAATGAAAAATCTTTTTTACCTTAAAAAAATTATTTTAAGGAATTTAAACAACCAGGACTTAATGATGAAATTCTGATAATTAAGATAGTGGTTGACATAGTAATAGAGAAATTGACCAGTTGAGTAGATCGAGAGTACAGAAGCCCAGAGGCAGAGCTAGTCCAGTGTGGAAAAAATTTGGTATATACAAAGAGGTGAGGAAGAGAGAAACTATTTAATAAATGAAGCTGAAAAAAATTTCCATTATGAAAAAGATCAAATTTGATCCCTACCACAGGCCATAATTTTTTTTGCATTTTATTTTATTTTTTAATTTTTTTCCATTTATTTTTATTCATTGGAGGCTAATTACTTTACAATATTGTAGTGGTGTTTGCCATACATTGACATGAATCAGCCATGGATTTACACGTGTTCCCCATCCGGATCCCCCCTCCCGCCTCCCTCTCTATCCCATCCCTCTGGGTCTTCCCAGTGCACCAGCCCTGAGCACTTGTCTCATGCATCCAGCCTGGGCTGGTGATCTGTTTCACCCTTGATAGTATACTTGTTTCAGTGCTGTTCTCTCAGAACATCCCACCCTCGCCTTCTCCCACAGAGTCCCAAAGTCTGTTCTGTACATCTGTGTCTCTTTTTCTGTTTTGCATATAGGGTTATCGTTACCATCTTTCTAAATTCCATATATATGCGTTAGTATACTGTATTGGCCATAATTTTTAAAAATCAATTCTAAATAGAATAGGGATTGAAAATACAAAAAAGTAAATCAAATTTCTAGAAGAAAATACAGGTGAGTATTTAAGACCCTGCTGTAGGGAAAGATTTCTTACTTTAAAAAAAAACACAGAATAAATAAAAATAAACTTTGCTGTATCGAAATTAGGAAATTTTGTTCAAAAACACCTTAGGGAAGGGGGTGTGAATAGGGGAGGACTTTAATGCAGGAAAAGACATATGGACATCTGTAACAAGAAAAATTGCTATAAAAAAATATATCTTAGACTTCCCTGGTGGCACAGTGGGTAAGAATTTTCCTGCAAAGCAGGGGTCACAGGTTCAATCCCTGGTCAGGAAATATCTCACATGCCATGCAGCAGAGCAACTAAATCCATGTAACACAATTCCTGAGCCCAAATTCTGCAACTTCTGAGCCCATGTGCTGCAACTATTGAAGCCCGCCTGCCTAGAACCTGTGCTTCGCAACAAGAGAAGCCACTGCAATGAGAAGCCTTCACACCACAACTAGAGAGTAGCCCTTGCTTGCCACAATTAAAGACACCCAAGCACAGCAAAAAAAAACACATCACATTCAAAAATTAAAAATAAGCAAATAAATAAAAGAATATATATTTTAAAACTCTTAAGAAAACAATAAGATAATCAATATAGAAACTGTTATAAATAAAAGACACAAACATTTAGTTAAAGATAAAATGCATATGGTCCCTTGGACTACAAGGAGATCCAACCAGTCCATCCTAAAGGAGATCAGTCCTGCGTGTTCATTGGAAGGACTGATGCTGAAGCTGAAACTCCAATACTTTGGCCACCTCATGCGAAGAGTTGACTCATTGGAAAAGACCCTGATGCTGGGGGGGATTGGGGGCAAGAGGAGAACGGGACGACAGAGGATGAGATGGTTGGATGGCATCACCGACTCGATGGACATGGGTTTGGGTGGACTCCGGGCGTTGGTGATGGACAGGGAGGCCTGGTGTGCTGCAATTCATGGGTCACAAAGAGTTGGACATAACTGAACGATTGAACTGAACTGAAAATGCATATAAACAAGAAATACATGATAGTCAGTGTTGTTAATAATCAAGACCCAAATGAGATACCATGTGAAAGGTAAATCAAGTGAAAGGTAAATCAAGTGAAAGGTAAATCAAGACCCAAATGAGATACCATGTTATGGCCATTAAATTTGCATAACTTAAAAGGTAAGTCAAGACCCAAATGAGATACCATGTTATGGCCATTAAATTTGCATAACTTAAAAAATCTCGCAATGTCAAGTGTCAGGAAGGACATGGAATTCCAAGGTCTCTTATACATTCCTGTTGTAAAGTTATCTGAAAGAAATCACTCTGGAAAACAATTTTATATTACCTCCAAAATCCAAACATTCATAAACCTTATGACCAGCAACTTGATTTGCAGGCATATATGCTAGAAAAATTCATAGATATGTACAATAGGAGACATGGATAGGAATCTTATAACAGCGCTACTTTCAACAGCAGAAAGCTAAATGCCCATCAACATGAATAAGCTTATATATTTACACAGTGGAATATTACATAGGCAGCATTTTACTATTAGAGAAATACAAATTATGGTAGTCTGAAAAATGGCCCCTGACAATACACTCAAATCCCAATTCCTAGAACCTATGAATATAGCAAGTCCTTCACATCCTCTCTTTCTATGGGTTCCATATTCATGGGTTGTGCATTCATGGATTGAAAATATAGTTTTTTAAATCCTGAATGTTCCACTAAGCAAAATTTGAATTTTCTGCTCACTGGCAGTTATTTACTTAGCATTTATGTTACAACTATATACCTAGCATTTATATTGTATTAGCTATTATAAGTAATCTCAAGATGATTTAAAGGATGTACATAGGTTATATGCAAATACCACACAATTTTATGTAAGGGTCTGGAGCATCCTCAGATTTTGATGTCTGGTGGGGATGGGTCCTGAAATTAATACCCCACAGACCCCAAGGATAAAAGGCTAGCTTAAAACTCAACATTCAGAAAACTAAGATCATGACATCCGGTCCTATCACTTCATGGTAACAGGTGGGGAAAAAAATGGAAACAGTGACAGACTTTGTATTTTTGGGCTCCAAAATCACTGTAGATGGTGACTACAGCCAGGAAAGAAAAGCTGTGACAAACCTAGACAGCTTACTGAAAAGCAGAGACATCACTTTGCAAAGTTCTGTCTAGTCAAAGCTATGGTTTTTCCAGTAGTCATGCACAGATGTGAGAGTTGGACCATAAAGAAGGCTGAGCACCAAACAAGTGATGCTTTCAAATTGTGGTGCTGGAGAGGACTCTTGAGAGTCCCTTGGACTGCGAGGAGATCAAACCAGTCAATCCCAAAGGAAATCGGTCTTGAACAGTCATTGGAAGGACTGAAGCTGAAGCTCCAATACTTCGGCCAACTGATGTGAAGAACTGACTCATTGGAAAAAACCCTGAAGCTGGGAAAGGTTGAAGGCAGGAGGGGAAGGGGTCGACAGAGGATGAGATGGTCAGAGGGCATCACTGACTCAGTGGACATGAGTTTGAACAAACTCTGGGCAATGGTGAAGGGCAAAGGGGAGCCTGGCAGGCTGCATTCTATGGGGTCACAAAGAGTTCAGTCACTTGGTGACTGAACAACAATAGACACCAAGGGACAAATGTATTACCTTACATGGCAAAAGATACAATCAAGTTAAAGCTACTGAGAGGAAGAACTTATCTTTCTTATGGGCCCTAAATGGTATCACATATATCCTTATACGAGAGAGGAGAGAGAATTCTGAGACAGACATCCAGAAAAAAGGAAACAAAACTCACCAGACATCAAAATCCGAGGATGCTCCAGACCCTTATATAAAATGGTGTAGTATTTGCATATAACCTATGTACATCCTTTAAATCATCCTGAGATTACTTATAATAGCTAATGCAATATAAAAGCTAGGCATATAGTTGTAATATAAATGCTAAGTAAATAACTGCCAATGAGCAGTAAATTCAAATTTTGCTTAGAGATTTGAAAATGTTGACAATGTGGTGAAAAGCGAGGGCATGCTAGCAGCCACAGAAGCCGAAAGAGGCAAGGAACAGAGTATTCCTCTTGAGCCCCTGAAAGGTGAACAGCCCTGGTAGCACCTTGATTTAGGTCCCAATGAAACCAATTTTGGTCTTCTGGCCTCCTGAACTGTGAGAGGATAAATTTCTGTTGTTTTTAAACACCACATTTATGGTAATTTGTTACAGCAACCACAGAAAACTAACACACAATCCAATGATACATCCATAAATACAGCAAGTGCATTTTCTAAAATGTTGGCTGGGTGACTGCTCAGTGCATATGCTAAAACTGGAACAATACAGAGAAGATTAGCATGACCCTGACAAAAGTTGACGTGTAAATCCGTGAAGCATTCCATATTTTTAATGAATATTAGGATGTTAACAATAAATACAAAAGAATGAAAAAAAAATAGCTGAAACAGAAAATGAAAATAAAAAGCCTAAATGAAAACTATGTAGGTTTTATAAAATAATTTATATTAACATGGAAAGCTATACAGCAAAAATGAAAAGAATAAATCTAAAAAAATAGGGGAGAAATTTTCCTTAATTAAGAGATCACTGTATCAAGGCCAATGTCCTTTTCTGGGACACTGATTATACTGTCTGACTATCCATAGTGCATACTTAGTCACTCAGTCGAGTTGTGTGACTCTTAGCAACACCATTGGCTATAACCCACCAGGCTTCTCTGTCCACAGAATTCTCCAGGCAAGAATATTACAGTAGGTTGCCATTTTCTTCTCCAGGGTATCTTCTCAACCCAGGGATCAACCCTGAGTCTCCTGCATTGCAGGCAGACTTTTTACTGTCTGAGTCACCAGTGATCCATAGGATTATAACAAAATATGAGGCTTCCTAAATATAATTAGATATGAAATGATGGAATGATCATGGAATGGTGATAAGAACACTAGCTCTTCAGGATGCAAAGGAAAGAGACACAGGAATAAGTTTGTTAAGATATAGATAGGAAGAACCAGCAATTTGAGAAACATAGGAATGACAGGTAGCATCCAGAGGGAATTTTGATTTAATTTGCATTAAGCAAGCAGCTTATGACAGCCTCATCTACTCTTCCACTATAGCATATCCAAGACAGTGGTTCTGAAACTCTGATTGGAATCAGAGTCACCTAAGAACTGGGCATAAACCCAAAGGCTCAGGCCTACCCTCTTCAATGAGCCTGCTCTACTGTGCTTGTCCTGAGTTCTCCACGTATTCTGATATACACCAGCATTTGAGAAAACCAGCAATGTGGGGAAAATACACACAGAGAAAACTGTAATGTCACTGGCAGCTATTGACTAGGCCTCCAGAAGAGTAACATAAAGCTATTCTTTTCCCTCTGCCCATTCAAATCTGTTCTCTGAGGTTAATTCAAAGCAGAAATCTAAGCAGATGTCATGACTTTTTTGATCACTCTCAGAAAAAAGTTCCTCTAGTCATCTTTACTCACAAACTATTTAATTTGGGTACTTAAATGATCACTCTCAAGAAATACTCAAGACTCCCAAACTTAATTCAAAGTTCCTCCCTCCCTCCCTTCCTTAGAGAGGAAGCTAGCGTGGGGAGGTTTCTAGCTCCCTTCTTCTCACTCACTGCCCTTCTTCCCATCAGTTGGCTGGTTCTAGAGCATCTAGATTTCAGGAAGGCATATTAGAAAGAGCGAAGGCCAAGAAAGTTCTCCTTTAATGCATATGCTACAGTCACCAGTAGAATCTGGCACTGGTATACCCTGGCTTGGCAGGAATTTAAGACTGATTCTTCTCTTGGACAGTGTTTGGACTTTCTATGGAGTCCCATCACTGGCAATGGGATCCCCCACTGCTGCTCTCTTTAAATGAGTGTGGTCTCCTCTGCCTGGACATTGATGACCTCACCCTGACTTTCTGAGGCCCATTCCACTCTCTCAAGAGCCTAGAGCCCCTCCAAGGTAGCTCCAGGTATTCTTTCTCTTCCATGTGGGCCCTCTGGCATCCCCAGGAAGCCTGAATGAATTCTTCCTTCCAAAGACTTCCAGCAATAGCAAGCTGTTCCTAAGGCAGCCAGACTTCAGGTTTTTCTAGCAGCAATATCTGTGCCTCAGACCGCAATACACAAGGCAATCTCCTTAAAGGGCCCCCTTGAATCCTCTCTCATTTGGCTTGAGGAGAAATGGAAAAGACATTTCATAGCACTCCAAATTAAATAAACTCTACTTAAAAGATAGACCACCAAAACAAAACAGCATGGAAAGATGAAACAAAACAGTAGGTGACTGTGCATTTGGGAGCATCGAGAAAAATGAGACAGCTATGTTAATTGAACAAAGTAGAATAGAAAGATTGTTTTTAATGTGGTTAAAGGGAATCATGAAAGTAATAAGAGATGAAAATCCTAAGATGTTTCAAAATACAGAAAGACAAATTCTTGGAATTGAGTGATAATTTGACATAGGCCCAATTCTATACACATTTCTCAGCACCTAATCAATTATATAGAAAATATCTGATTATATTTAGGTTTCCCTGGTGGCTCAGAAGGTAAAAGATCCACCTGCAATGTGGGAGACCTGGGTTCAATCCCTTCCCTGGGTTGGGAAGATCCCCTGGAGGAGGACATGGCAACCCACTCCAGTATTGTTGCCTGGAGAATCCATGGACAGAGCAGCCTGGAGGGCTACAGTCCTTGGGGTTGCAAAAAGTCAGACACAACTGAGCAACTAACCACAGTACACAGCACATAAAAATTAGAATAAATGAATTCAGAATTTTATATATATCAAACTTTGTGAAACTTTCAATAGAAAATTAACCAATGCACATGACTCTTTAAAAACAATATATACGTTGCAAAAAACTTAAATTCCAAAGTGTCAAAAATATGCTACCTCTAGTCTTTCTCTGCAAAAGAATAAAACTAGTATTTCCAAAAGAAATATTTTTTAAAAGGATCTGATTAGTTAATAATTCAAAAACAGCCTCATAATACATTGGGCCAAAAATTATGTATAACTATAAACTGTTTAGGAAGTAATGGTAATGAGTTATATGTATAATTTATAGGGGATGGTCAAAGCAATGCTCAAAGGTAATTTTATATTTTAAAAATAAAATTTTAATTAGTTTAAAATGAATTATATGTCTTTTATTATGTTATCCTAAATTCAAGTATTTGGAGAAAATCCATAGAAATCGAGGCAAGTCAGAAAGAAAATATTAATAGCTTTGAATCTTTGGACTTTGATGCTGAATGAAAAAATACCTACTTTTTATTTATTAAAAAAAAATTGGGGCTTCCTTGATGGCTTAGTGGTAAAGAATCCACCTGCCAATGCAGGAGCCATAGCGTTCGATCCCTGATCTGGAAAGATCCCACATGCCGCAGGGCAACTTAGCCTGAGTGCCACAAATATTGAATCTGTGCTCAAGAGCCCATGTGCCGCAACCATTGAGCCCACATGCTGCAACCACTGAAGCCCACAAGCCTAGGGCCTGTGCTCCATAACAAGAAAAGCCACTGCAATGAGAAGCCCATGCACTGCAACTAGAGAAAAGCCCCCACAGCAACCAAGACCCAGCACAGCCAAAAATAAATTAAAAAATAAAAATAGTTTTTAAAATTGGGTGCTTAATTCATGTTTGGCATTTTTCTATACAAGAAAAAAAAAAAAAGAACAAGTCACATGTGTTATCCTCCAGAAATAGGGAATGAAGTCAGTAGGAAATTAAGTCAATAGATAATTAAAAAATAGGGGATATCAGGGATTCTCTGATAGTAAGTACAAGAGGCCAAAAGGCAGGTAGCTCTACCATCTATAAGCCATAAGGTGACAGTGAAGGTCTTTTGAAGGAAGGATATGCAAAGTAAGACTTGCGGGTAAAAGGCATTACCCATTAGGGAGAAGGGTGTGGTACACACACAGGGAAGCATATGGACAGAGAAAGAACAGAGTGCATTTAAAGAACTGAACACAATATTGCTGTTGTTCAGTTGCTAAGTTATGTCTGAATCTCTTGCAGTTTCATGGAAATGTAGCCCGCTGGGTTCCTCTGTCCATGGGATTTCCCAGGCAAGAATAATAAAGTGGGTTACCATTTCCATCTCGAGGTGATCTTCCTGACCCAGGGATCGAACTTGCATCTCCTACATCAGCAGGCAGATTGCTTACCACTGAGCCACCTGGGAAGCCCCCAAAACAATATTGTTAGAGAGTAAATGATAAAATTTGGTCATGGAGAGGTAAGCCTGGACCCTATCCTGGAAAACCTCATAGGAAATGTTAAGGAATTTCAACTGCATCCTGAGAAGGGATGAAAGTAGAGGTTTGACATTTAGAAATGTGGCAGGATGGGAGGTGTAGAAGGCTACCCTCTCTTGGGTGAGATCCACGCCACGCTAGGAGCAGAGGGGCTCATAAATCTTAGTAAAGCCACAGACACAGATGCAAGATGAAGTTAAGCAAGGAAATGAACACTGAAAACCTAAAATTATGTATAGGGAGCCAGGAAGTGAATACTAACAAATACTGACTCAGGAGAAAACAGAAGATCCAAAGTGAAGTAAAAAGTAAAAGCAGCCAGAGAGAAGGGTACAAAGGAAAGATACAAAACTCAGAGGAGAGTGGAGATGAAATAATAAAAAATTAACAGAGGTTTTATAAATTATCAGAACTGAGGAAAATTGGCAAAGCCTTCACTGTAACCTTAGAGAGAATAATTTCAGTAGAATTGCACCACAATTCTATTGGGTTTCCTTTAAGGTCAATTGGCAAACCACTTCTTAGAAACTGATCATTCAGTCCTATTATGAAATTTTAATTCTCCAATCAATTAAAAACACTTATTACACTCCCAATTCCCAAGATACCTATGTAGGCTGAATGTGAAAGCTTAGAAATCAGGTTGTGATTCTCTGGAATCACAGAGCAGTAGTTACTCTACATAAGGACTTTTAAAAAAAAATGAAAGTTTTATGGGAAGTTTCAGAGTAATCTTGCAAGTCAATCATTAATTTGAATAATATTGGAAGCTTTTAATAAAATAATGTTAATTTCCTGAACATTATTCCCAGCAGTGATGATAACATCACATCAACTTATAACCAAAGCAGTATATGTTAAAAGTGAGGGGCTTCAATCTAAAATGTGAATTTTGGGAACGTATGAAATTGCAGCAAAGAATTTTTAGAGGGCAAGATTAGTGAAATATCACTTTCTCTCCACAGATTAGGAAATTTCTTCCCAGTGCCACTGAGCCCTTCTGCTTCCATAAATTTGGTTACCAATTATTTCCCAATATCCATCAATGCCAGTCACTAATATATTTCTCTGTGGTATTTTAAAAGTAATCTTCAGGATAAAGTGGAGTGGAAATGAGTCATCTGCTCTTGCTGGAACAATTGGCCAATTCAAAATATTTAAGTGCCAGTTCTGAGAGTTATTATGAATATCACTTTAAATACATCAACTGCAAAAGCTGATTATGTGGATACACTCATAGATGAAGGTAAACTTTGCAGAATTCCAGTAAATTGAAGTTCCAGGATTATATAAGCATCTAATCAACTTTTTAGTCAGTTATTCAATCAATCATACATTATCTATTTATTGAGCATCTACTATGTACCAGGTCCTCTTCCAGGCACAGAGAGTAGCAGGAACAAAAAAGAAATAACTATATTCTCAATGATTATCACAGAGTTCCTTTCTCTAAGTATTCATTTCTGAAATAAGAAAAATTTGTGGCACAAGACATTTTGAAGAGGTATGTGTTCTTTGTCCTTCTAACACCATAGACAAAAATAAGCTCAAAATGGATTAAAGATCTAAATGTAAGACCAGAAACTATAAAACTCCTAGAGGAGAACATAGGCAAAACACTCTCCGACATAATTCACAGCAAGATCCTCTATGACCCACCTCCCAGAATATTGGAAATAAAAGCAAAAATACACAAATGGGACCTAATGAAACTTAAAAGCTTTTGCACTACAAAGGAAACTATAAGTAAGGTGAAAAGACAGCCCTCAGAATGGGAGAAAATAATAGCAAACAAAGCAACAAAGGATTAATCTCAAAAATATACAAGCAGCTCCTGCAGCTCACTTCCAGAAAAATAAATGATCCAATCAAAAAATGGGCCAAAGAACCAAACAGACATTTATCCAAAGAAGACATACAGATGGCTAACAAACACATGAAAAGATGCTCAACATCACTCATTATCAGAGAAATGCAAATCAAAACCACAACGAGGTACCATTACACGCCAGTCAGGATGGTTGCTATCCAAAAGTCTACAAGCAATAAATGCTGGAGAGGGTGTGGAGAAAAGGGAACCCTCTTACACTGTTGGTGGGAATGCAAACTAGTACAGCCACTATGGAGAACAGTGTGGAGATTCCTTAAAAAACTGGAAATAGAACTGCCATATGACCCAGCAATCCCACTTCTGGGCATACACACTGAGGAAACCAGATCTGAAAGAGACACGTGCACCCCAATGTTCATTGCAGCACTGTTTATAATAGCCAGGACATGGAAGCAACCTAGATGCCCATCAGCAGATGAATGGATAAGGAAGCTGTGGTACATATACACCATGGAATATTACTCAGCCGTTAAAAAGAATTCATTTGAATCAGTCCTAATGAGATGGATGAAACTGGAGCCCATTATACAGAGTGAAGTAAGCCAGAAAGATAAAGACCAATACAGTATACTAACGCATATATATGGAATTTAGAAAGATGGTAACGATAACCCTATATGCAAGACAGAAAAAGAGACACAGATGTACAGAACAGACTTTGGGACTCTGTGGGAGAAGGTGAGGGTGGGATGTTCTGAGAGAATAGCACTGAAACAAGTATACTATCAAGGGTGAAACAGATCACCAGCCCAGGTGGGATGCATGAGACAAGTGCTCAGGGCTGGTGCACTGGGAAGACCCAGAGGGATGGGATGGGGAGGGAGGGGGGATCAGGATGGGGAACACATGTAAATCCATGGCTGATTCATGTCAATGTATGGCAAAAACCACTACAATATTGTGAAGTAATTAGCCTCCAACTAATAAAAATAAATGGAAAAAAAAAGAAGAGGTATGTGTTCTTTGAAAGCTTTGAAGATGAGTCTGTGATATATTTTGTCCCTTCTTCCCAAATCCATTTAAAATATTTATCATCTTTCTCTGACAAAATGTAAAATAATGTTTCTTTTTTGAAGGCAATGAAAAAGGATTCTGTAAGTAAAATTTGTTTATTGCTTGTGAGAAAGAATTCTAATAACAGAATTTTTTTTAAAAAACACAGTTTTTAAAAATTATAGTTTTAAATTTGGAACCTGTCAGCCACATACTTGATTTACCAGTCACCTGCATATTAGAAAATTCAGTAATCTCTAGATGTGCCTCAATTACATGAAGAATAAGAACACATCAACCCATGTTTTATATCTTTCTTAGCCCACTCCTAGTGCTTTTGTTCTGCTTACATATTTTAAGAATTATTCATCCTTTTGCATATTCATGAGTAGTGTCATATAAAGACATGGCAGACTTGAGGGCTTTTCACATTTTCACTTATTCAGAAAACATTACAACTTATAAGTTCAAACAACATACATAACGATAAGGGCATGTACTTCTTTGCTTTTCTTCCTTAAATTCAGCACCTACTTCATTACATTTCCCACCATTTCATGACTGTTGCTGGCCAGCTCCTGTCTTTTCTTGTGATTTGCTGCTGAAAAGTTTTTATATTCTTTTTTTTTTTTTTTTTTTTTTATTAGTTGGAGGCTAATTACTTCACAACATTTCGGTGGGTTTTGTCATACATTGATATGAATCAGCCATAGATTTACACGTATTCCCCATCCCGATCCCCCCTCCCACCTCCCTCTCCACCCGATTCCTCTGGGTCTTCCCAGTGCACCAGGCCCGAGCACTTGTCTCATGCATCCCACCTGGGCTGGTGATCTGTTTCACCATAGATAGTATACATGCTGTTCTTTTGAAACATCCCACCCTCACCTTCTCCCACAGAGTTCAATAGTCTGTTCTGTATTTCTGTGTCTCTTTTTCTGTTTTGCATATAGGGTTATCGTTACCATCTTTTAAAATTCCATATATATGCGTTAGTATGCTGTAATGTTCTTTATCTTTCTGGCTTACTTCACTCTGTATAAGGGGCTCCAGTTTCATCCATCTCATTAGGACTGATTCAAATGAATTCTTTTTAACGGCTGAGTAATATTCCATGGTGTATATGAATATCCACAAATCAATCAATGTACTACACCACATTAACAAATTGAAAGATAAAAACCATATGATTATCTCAATAGATGCAGAGAAAGCCTTTGACAAAATTCAACACTCATTTATGATTAAAACTCTCCAAAAAGCAGGAATAGAAGGAACATACCTCAACATAATAAAAGCTATATATGACAAACCCACAGCAAGCATCACCCTCAATGGTGAAAAATTGAAGGCATTTCCCCTGAAATCAGGAACAAGACAAGGGTGCCCACTCTCACCACTACTATTCAACATAGTGTTGGAAGTTTTGGCCACAGCAATCAGAGTTTTTACATTCTATGTAAGTTGATGCCCACCACTTTTTCTACTTTGATGAAATTTGGGAGCTTTGAAATTAGGATATATTGACATTTCCAGTGAGTCTCATATATACTTAAATAGCTCTTTTCTTAGAGGTTTCTCATAATATATTATTAAATAAATTGAGGAAGTGATCTCATTTACTGTGTCATTTTTGTTTTTTTTGTTTTTGTTTTTGTTAGTATAGAATGTATTCCCTTTTCTAGGAATCTACTTGCAATTTATATTTCTTGTTTTTCAGGCTAATATAAATAATCAATCCTTTGATAACTCAACAAACATGTATTTAACACTACTTTGTAGGAGGCAGTTTTGCAGATGCCAAGAATATAACTGTGGACAAAATATAAATTCCTGCCCTCATAGACATATCACAGCCTTCTAATATTAAACAACTTTTTTTTAAAGAAATGTATTCCACTTCCCTGGTGGCTCAGATGGTAAAGAATCTGCCTGCAATGTGGGAGACTCAGGTTCAATCCCTGGGTTGGGGAGATCCCCTGGAAAACGGAATAGCTACTCACTCCAGTATGCTTGCCTGGAGAATTCCATGGAGAGAGGAGCCTGGCATGCTATAGTCCATGTGGTAGCAAACAGCTAGACATGACTGAGCAACTAACACTTTCATATTCTTTTAAAGACAAAATTTAGTTACTCTATTTTGTTCAACCTCTCCTGAGTAAAGTTTTGGTCCTTTAAGAGCACAGTTTTCCTACAAAATATATGTTAAAAATCAATAATTTAAAGTATATTTCATATCTTTCTTGTACTTCATGTTTCTAGGGCTCTCTTTCTAACTTTTTCTCTACAACACCTTGTCTTATAAATGTCTTTTCTTATATCTAAATTATTTGGTACGATAATTGGTTTAAATAGCTAAATGTGCCATAGTTTTACCATCAAAAATATTAATATCAGTGTTTTTTAAAAACTCAGTATTGTACCTTTAGGTTTGAGATAATTTGGGTCAATAATTTTGTGACCGAGATTGGAAATTGTCCCTGACATATATTCCTCCCCCTCCTTCATAGTTGAGGTTTGTCCTTTTGGGGTTCCTCTTTTTCACTGGCTGGGCCATAAATAAGAGGTGGTGGTGGAGGTTTAGTTACTAAGTCACGTCCCACTCTTGAGACCCCCATGGACTATAGCCCACAAGGCTTCTCTGTTCATGGGATCTCCCAGGCAAGAATACTGGAATGGGTTGCCATTTCCATCTTCAATAAATAAGAGACTGCAGTTTGATGGGTCACAGGTGACCACAGCATGGAAGCCACATAGTGACTATGGCCCAACAGCGAGAGACGGCATTTCGATCCCCAATGACTATGCAGGCATCATGCCAACCCTGGACAGGTAACACTAAGATTCTGTTTGCCTGAGACAGAAAACCCCCATGTGGCTTACAACATTGCCATTTGTAGATTTCTATCAGTTGCAGACAAATCTAATCCTATGTGATGCATAGTCCTTAACTTATTTTCATAAATTTAACAATCTTTTCTAGATCCTATATAATTATGGTCACCCAGATTATTTATTGGAAATGATGAAACTTTCAGCTATGACTGCTACTGACAACAGCATGATTCTCCAGTCCAATGCTTGGAGATTTTTTTCTGAAAAATGAAAGCACAATCTTTTTCTGACATCATTTTCACATAATCACAGATACCTAGGGAAAAAAACAAATGAACCATGTCCAAAATAGCAAGTGACTGGTGATAATAAAAGTACATGCATGTTGAGTTATTAAATAATTGACTAATTACATTAGAATGAAAGACAAGAAATATTTCAATTTATGAATTACAAGTAGATTCCTACCAAAGGGAATAATAATATTTTGAAAGTGAGACAACAGACAAATATGTTAGCTCAGGCAGCTAACACCAACCAGGAAGAAAAAAAGGCACTACTTGAGTGTTTGATTAAGAAAGATGCATTAAGTTGACCATAAAATTTACTTTCTTTTATCAAATAGGATATTGAAAAAAAATCCACTCTATAAAATTACAGTAAAAAGTGTGACTTGTTTTGTATAACTGATTTAATGTAATTGTTCCTTATCACTTTCCTCAGAGTTAAATTTTGCCTCCCCCCATTTTTCTGGGAAATTAGGACTTGCATATTCCCCACTCTTCCCTTTTTCCTCCCTCTGCTTGATGCTATCTTATGCATGAAATTGTACAAGGGGTTCACCTTCATTTTTTTTTTCTTTTTTAAAAGATGTTTTATTTTGTATTGAGATATAGCCGATTAACAATATTGTGATCTTTCCAGGTGAACAGTAAAAGTACTCACCCACACAGACACTGTCCATTCTCCGCCGAACCACCTTCATTTTCTAACCAGGATCTTGTACATTAAATACCAGATCCACCATATGCCATGCAACTGTCTCATGGTGCTGAATATTTTTCCAAATTTCAATGATTCACAACCACTGCTAAACTGCTCAGGAGCATTTTTAATCCAGAGTGGTTAACATGACTTGAACAGTAACATTATTTAACTGGTAACACTGTAGGTTTACAAGCAAAAGCAAGCCTTACACCAGAGACATCAAGTCGGCAAAGAAATAAATAAAAGAGAGTGAAACCATCAAATTTTAAAAGCTGATGTGAAAAGTGTCTTATTTAATTCAAATAAACTACTATGAAATAATCCTTTAAAACATGTAAGTGAAGAGCTAAGCACCTAAAAGTGAAGATAACATCTAGTTGAGAGAGAGAGAGTTTATATTCTGTTGGACGGTGGGATTAAATTACACGAAGACTCAAAATACACCTACATATAAAGAGTTTGGTTCCCAAAACAATTTTTAAATATTTATACCATCTCTAAGGGAATGGCTGGAATATGGACAAAGTACCCTGTTTAAAAGAGTTTCAAAGAGCATACCTATTGTTGCAATTAATTTACTTCCTGACAGGCTGAAAGAAATTAAAGATCTGTAGAAGTTTATGGTACTTGATAAGTTTAGATGAGAAATTATATTAACATTTGTGATTATCAATAATAACAAAACAGTTCAAGAGATTCACACAAGAGAAAAACAAAATGCTTTTTTTAGTTTGGATGCAACTGAACAAAAGTACAACTCAAACTTGTTTTTTAGCAAGATAACACAGAAGTTCAAGTTACATATTAAATCTTTATTTCCACTCAAAAGTTTAGGAGGTTTTAATAGACTGACTCATTAGAAAAGACCCTGATGCTGGGAGGGATTGGGGGCAGGAGGAGAAGGGGACAGCAGAGGATGAGATGGCTGGATGGCATCACCGACTGGATGGACATGAGTTTGAGTAAACTCCGGGAGTTGGTGATGGATAGGGAGGCCTGGCGTGCTGCGGTTCATGGGGTCGCAAAGAGTCGGACACAACTGAGCGACTGAACTGAACTGAACTGAACTAAATAGACTGCTAAGCCAGCATAGCAAGCATCATACTCTGATACGACATTAACAATGCAAACAGAAACTCATTTATTCCATAAGTGCAAAGTATCAGAATTTTATTGACTTTTAGTTTTTACTACTTTAACTTTTTTAATGTGCACAATGTTTACAGAGACAGCACAGAAATGCTTACTGATAGCATGGTATTGTGAGAAGTGACTAGTCAGACTGTCCTGGGTTCAAGCCCAGGACTTTGCCATCTGTATAATTTCAAGCAAATTGCTCACTTCTACATGCCTCAATTTTTAAAATGAGAAAAATAATAATATTTCCTTTATAAAGTCATGTGAGGAGGAGCATATAAGGCTGAGTCTCAAATGAGAAGCGGACACAAAGAGTCAATTCTGACCTCATTTACCCTCACTTGCTTACTTTCTTTTACGTCTTTGAGTAGCAGTCCAAGGAAAAAAACTACAGACACACATTTCTGGATGAATTGCTAACATCTTCCTTCCCTTTATCCACCAGTGTTCTTGATACACTGAACGGAAACTTAAGGAATTGGAAAAATCCTATTTTCCATGTCAAAAGTTATGACATCATCCTACTTGCAACATGTCTTAATATTCTCCAGGTGGGATGAATTCTTGGGCCAACTAGAATAAATGTCATAGACTTGGAAAGCTAGAAAAGAATGCATATTTGAATTTTCCAAAGTATTATCTCCATCATTAGAGTGAAAAAGAAAGAGCAGAGTGATAGAGCTGGAAGGACAGGAGGTAACATGGCTGTGCTTCAGAAAGGATACCAGTCAAACAATGGAGAGGAAATGGTATTATCTGGATACAAAGCCAAGCAGACCTTGACGGACACAGACATGGTGAATCAGTCCCTTATTAGATTTGTTGGTCTCAGCTGCCCACTGAGCTTTAGAGTTTAGCTACATCTACTCCTCCTAGAGTCACAATGAAAAATCTATAAGGAGAAGCTATTTAACAATTAGAGAGGCTCCCAGGGATGTGCCCATGAGTAATCTCCTTTAACTTGTCAGTTTCCTCCTAATACAGTGGAAGGGTGTCTCCGTGTAGGCTGCATATTTTTATTTTAAAAATTTAACTTCACTCCTGTCAATGCAGGAGATGCAGAAGATGCAGCTTTCATCCCTAGGTCAGGAAGATTCCCTGGAGGAGGAAATGGCAACCCACTCCAGTATCCTTGCCTGGAAAATCCCATGGAGAGAGGAGCCTGTGGTGCTACAGTCCATGAGGTCACAGAGTCGGACACAACTGAACCACTGAACACAGCGCAGCTCAAGTTCTGTATTACTATGAGTTTTACCACCATTTACGGAGAAGTAACATCCAATTAAAAACAGCAGCCACACTGATTTAGCCTCACATGGCCCTATAGGATTGATAGGAGATTCATTTGTACCAATATTTTCTGATTCTGTTCAGGATTACCAAAGATGTGTAAGTTCAATTTAGAAAATTTAAATCTTGAATCACACGTTTAAACTTCAAAAAATCAATTAGTTCATTTTCAATTAATTAAACCATGAAATAATGAAAAATATTAATCTTGTCAGTTAACACAGTTAATCAGCAGTCAGCACACTTCAAGCAGCTGATTTTTGGCTTCCATGTGTCTTCTCTTATACACATAGTATTAATCTCTACCTTGCTGTTCTAAATATTAATGCTCATATTTAAAGGTAGAGGCACATACATCTTAAAATATATTTTAAATTTAGATTGTGAAATCAAGGTTTTAAAAGATTACATTATATCACAGTAAAATGTTTATTTTGCCCATGGGGCACTTTTAATATGACACTAGAATGGCCCTAGTAGTAAAGAACCCGCCTGCCTTCCCTGGTGGCTCAGTAGTAAAGATTCTGGCTGCTAATGCAGGAGACTCAGGAGACACGGGTTTGATCCCTGGGTTGGGAAGATCCCCTGAAAGAGGGCATGGTGACCCATTTCAGTATTCTTGCCTGGAGAATTCCATGGACAAAGGAGCCTGGCAGGCTATAGTCCATAGGGTCACACAGAGTTGGACACAACTGAAGTGATTTAGCATGCATGCAAGAATATTTAGTGTTTGAGCAAGACAAGTCTTGTAAGGATTGCTAATACTGTCTTCAAGCTTCCTAGAGAGCATAGGGCTTTAGCCTCCCTTTTCAGATGCAAATGACAGCTTGTTAAGTATTATTTTTAGAGCAATGACTCCTCTTGGCTCACTTTATGATCCCAGCTCTGGAGAGATAAAGATGCATCTTACCCTAGCTAACACTGGGTCATACTTATACCAGATCACCAAAGCCCAGGTAAGACCCATATGTCTGCCAGTGTGTGACCTTCCACCTAAAGAAACAGCTATCATCCCTTCCACCCTCATGTGCTTCCTCTGAGGAAATAAAAGGAAGCTGAGATGGTAAGGGTGCTGAACACTTGTTGTTTTTTTTTTTAATAATATATTTTATCTGTTATTTGTTTATTTATGGCTGCACTGGGTATTTGTCGCTGCACACAGGCTTTCTCTAGTTGTGGTGAACTGGGGCTACTCACTAGCTGCAGTACACAGGCTTCTCATTACAGTGGCTTCTCTTGTTGTGAGCATGGACTCTGAGACTCGTGGGCTTCACTAGCTGTGGTGCACTGGCTTGGCTGCTCCACTGCATGTGGGATCTTCCCAGACCAGGGATCAAACTGGTGTCCCTTAGTCCCTTGCATTGCAAGGTGGATTCTTAACCAAGGACCACCAGGGAGGCCCAATGCGGAACATTTTAAATGGGCAAGTGATCTCCAACAAGTTACTGTTGAGGTTGCTGCTGTTCAGTCACTTAGTCATGTCCAATTCTTTGAGAGCCCATGGACTGCAGCACACCAGGCTTCCCTGTTCTTCACCATCTCCTGGAGTTTGCTCAGACTTATGCCCATTGAGTCCATGATGCCATCCAACGATTTCATCCTCTGTCATTACCTTCTCCTCCTGCCTTCAATCTTTCCCAGAAACAGAGTCTTTTCCAATGAGTTGGCTCTTCGCATCAAGTGGCCGAAGTATTGGAGCTTCAGGTTCAGCACCAGTCCTTCCAATGAATATTCAGCGTTGATTTCCTTTAGGATTGACTGGTTTGACCTCCTTGCAGTCCAATGGACTCTCAAGAGTCTTCCCCATCACCACAGTTTGAAAGCATCAATTCTTTGACTCTCAGCCTTCTTTACGGTCCTACTTTTACATTTGTACATGACTACTGGAAAAACCATAGCTTAGACTATACAGACCTTTGTCGGCAAAGTGATGTCTCTGCTTTTTAATATGCTGTCTAGGATTGTCGTAGCTTTCCTTCCAAGGAGTAAGCGTCTTAATCTATTATGACGGCAGTCACCATCCGTGGTGATTTTGGAGCACAAGAAAATATTATCTGTCATTGTTTCCACTTTTTCTCCATCTATTTGCCATGAAATGATAGAGGAAGAAAATGTTCTAAGCAAAAGAGGTAACATATGGGAAGGGAGAATTTATATTGACTGTAAAGTCTTGTCTAGGGCAGAGGTGATAAGGGATTGAAGCAGGACAGTGACTGTAGAAATAGAAAATAAAAGGAATAGCCTGATTTATGAAATGTTTAAGGAAGAATTGACAGGATTTGGTTATTACTTGGATGTGTGCAGTGGTGGGAGGAGGCATGCAGTCCTACTCACAACACTTCTGACACCATTAGCATGGGAGTTTTTCCCCAACACCATTCAACTCTTCAACTCTCTGAACACCAATAGGGTGTCCTATAACTTAACCTGGAGTTGGTGCAGACCACACAGGTTAATTCTGAAAGAGATGGGAATACCAGACCATCTGACCTGCCTCTTGAGAAACCTGTATGCAGGTCAGGAAGCAACAGTTAGAACTGGACATGGGACAACAGACTGGTTCCAAATAGGAAAAGGAGTACGTCAAGGCTGTATATTGTCACCCTGATTATTTAACTTGTATGCAGAGCACATCATGAGAAACGCTGGGCTGGAAGAAGCCCAAGCTGGAATCAAGATTGACAGGAGAAATATCAATAACCTCAGATATGCAGATGACACCACCCTTATGGCAGAAAGTGAAGAGGAACTAAAAAGCCTCTTGATGAAAGTGAAAGAGGAGAGTGAAAAAGTTGGCTTAAAGCTCAACATTCAGAAAACTAAGATCATGGCATCTGGTCCCATCACTTCATGGGAAACAGATGGGGGGACAGTGAAAACAGTGGCAGACTTTATTTTTGGGGGGGCTCCAAAATCACTGCAGATGGTGACTGCAGCCATGAAATTAAAAGACGCTTACTCCTTAGAAGGAAAGTTATGACCAACCTAGATAGCATATTAAAAAGCAGAGACATTACTTTGCCAACAAAGGTCCACCTGGTAAGGTTATGGTTTTTCCAGTGGTCATGTGTGGATGTGAGAGTTGGACTGTGAGGAAAGCTGAGTGCCGAAAAATTGATGCTTTTGAACTATGGTGCTGGAGAAGACTCTTGAGAGTCCCTTGGACTGCAAAGAGATCCAACCAGTCCATCCTAAAGGAGATCAGTCCTGGGTGTTCATTGGAAGGACTGATGCTGAAGCTGAAACTCCAATACTTTGGCCACCTCATGGGAAGAGTTGACTCATCAGAAAAGACCCTGATGCTGGGAGGGATTGGGGGCAGGAGGAGAAGGGGATGACAGAGGATGAGATGATTGGATGGCATCACGGACTCGATGGGCATGAGTTTGAGTAAACTCTGGGAGTTGGTGATGGACAGGGAGGCCTGGCATGGGGCGATTCATGGGGTCACAGAGAGTTAGACACGACTGAGTGACTGAACTGAACTGAACTGAAAGCAGGTTCCCACAAGGCTGTCACCCCACTTTAGACACCCGTTACAAATCCTTCCCTCCTTCTAACCAACAAATTATCAATCAAGGGTTCCCACAATACCCTCCCAACATTTGATGATTTGCTCACAGAATTCCGGAGTAGTTTACTTACTATTACATGTTGATTATAATGGATACAATTTGGGAACAGGCAAGGCATAGGGGCAAGTTCACAGAGCTTTCAGGTTCTCTGGGTACACTCCACGTTGTCAGCACCAAGATATGTTCACCAAACTGAAGACGCTCTGAATCCGGTTATTTAGGGCTTTTATGGAAGTTCTATCATGTAGGCAAAACTGATTAAATCATTTGTGGTAGGTAATTAATTTGATCTCTAAATCTTCTCCATTCCCAAAGGTTGGGGAAGAAATATGAATGCTGAAAGTTCCAGTCCTCCGGTCATGTGGTTGGTTCCCCCAGCAACCAGCCCCGTTTCTGATGTTATCCAGTGGTCCACCAAGAGTTACTGAACTAGCTTAAACTCAGATATGGATAAAAGGAGCTTATTATGAGCTCACCCCCTCAGTAAATTTCAAGAGTTTTAAGAGTCGGACATGACTGAGTGACTGAACAACAAAAGAGCTCTGTACCAGGAACCAGGGGGAAAAACCAAACAGGTTCATATTATCTCACAGTATCACAGGGTATGGTTGTTTAGTTATTTTCCTCCCCAGGTTGTACATTAGGAAGAGGATCTATGATTTAAATCTATAATAACTGCAAATTTATATATCTATAGTCACATTTATATTGAAATCCCAGCATAACCTTGGTTATACAAAGACAGCTGTAGACATAGTTATGGTCAAACACTTCCTTTTGTCAACTACTTACTATTAACTTAAGACATCATATGTAAACATGAATATGAATATGCCCTTTTCAAAACAATTTCAAGGGGTTCTATTGTGAAATCGCAGAATTTCAGGGTATGAAAATTTGTTACAAAACCCAATTATTTAGAACACTCTGCAATTTAAGCTCTATCCATAATTTTATGAGACCAATCAATAGGCTAGAGAGCAAGGGCCACTTGCTTTGGCAAATTTACCTTCAATTCCTGGTTCTGAGAAGTAAGATTTTGAGAAGAAGCTGGGAACAAAAATATGTGACTACTGATTTCACAGCCCCCTGTGATTTCAAATACACTTTCCTAGTTTGTCAAACAACTCTCAAACAAGGTTATTTTTCTTCCTCCCCATTTCAATGTCTCTCATGCTTCCTGATATTAGAATCATACTAAAATGAAATTAACCACTGTTTGTTCTCATTTTGCCTAGCTTGTCTTACAGGAAAGAATAATATACCCTAAAAGGAATATACACTTAAATGAATGGATGACGTGTGACTATAAGAGTCACATGGGAAATAAAACTGCTCTTTCAGAAACAGTAAAAATTACTGCTATATACCTCACAAACTAGAAACTTACAGATTATTTTCTGAAATTTCATTTTCAATATTGAGAACATTCAGTATGAAGATGACATAATATTTTAAATCCCTAAATCCAGAGGTAGTGTTGGTGTAGTTTAAATAAACTATTCAACAAAACATAATTTATCAACTCTGTATGGGACAAACCAAAATCTCATTTCCTCTTCTAGAAATTGAGTCACCTCACTAGAAAATGATTGCTTAGAACATTCCTTAAGTATCCAAAGACATCAATAAGTATAAAGAGTTACATGGACTTATTCAACCTAGAAAACATGTATACACACACAAATACACACTTTACTTACATATATATACCCATGTCATACCAGATTTATAGCCTTTACCATTTGGAGCAAGGAAAAAGAAGGAAAAGCCTTTACACATGGAAACAAAAAGAAAATGACAAGTCATTTTTGGTATTTGATAAACTAACCATAGATTTCTGACATAAACGCATGATTATAAATGCAAGGTGTCTTTCTAATGCATCATACCAAATAAGCCATAAATTCTGAAACATGAGATCAAGCAATGACTAAGGTCTGAATAAAAATCATGACTGAATACAAAGGATGAAAGCCAAAGAACAGACTCCTATGGATAAATAACGGTTAAACATCACACACTTAAGTTAATATTTCACTTTACTTATTTTCCAAAATACTGCATTAATTCAATGAATATGTGAAGATCCTATTTGTGTGGGGGTGTGTGTATGCACAAGCACACAATTATGTGTGCATAACGCTCAGTTATGTCTGACTCTTTGCTATTCCCTGGACTATAGCCTGCCAGGCTCCTCTGTCTGTGGGATTTTGCAAGCAAGAATACTGGAGCTGGTTGTCATTTCCTACTCCAGGGAATCTTCTCAACCCATGGATTGAACCCACGTCTCTTGCACTTCCTGTGTTGGCAGGAGGATTCTTTACCACTGTGCCACCTGGGAAGCCCTATTACATGCTGGAATCATTATTCTGTTTGTAGCAAATTCAGCGTCATCAATAGGTGCTAAAAAGTAATATCTTTCCTAAGAGATTTTATTTCACTCACTGCTGACATTGTGTTCTTTTCTGTTGTTTTTGAAATTGATAAATGTTTACCACATTCAGTAACATTTTCCAGACTTCCAGACAGATGAATTCATAGCATACACATTCACTTCCTCTGGAAAACACAATTTGAGCTTTTGTTTCCAGAGAATACAGGCTAAGTTTATTTTTAAGGAGAATTAATGAAATAAAATGATTGCTTCGCCTAGGAGCCTAGCCTCAAAGTCATGGATAACCTAGAGAACTTCAGTGACCTATGTCTTTTTCCGCAGGAGTCTGTTGCAATTAAAATGAATCTACTCTCCTATAAAGTTCTCTTTATCCAGGTGCCACCAACTTAATGAGAACTCCACTCCCTGCTCCAGCCTCATCAAACAGGCATTCAGGACAAATCCTTCCATGTTAGCTGCTTTAAATGTTGACTTTGTAGTGACTTTTTGTACAAATACTTTTAAACAGTAGTCTTATTTCTTTTACCTGTTCTACTATAGTTACTGGAAAAAAGAAAAATTATTTTAGGAATGTAATTTCCTGGTTTCCTTGTATTGTTCTCTGTGGGTATCTCTGTGGGTATCTGTGTTTTGTTCATCTGCCTTGTCCTCGCTTGAGGGCAAGAATCAAATTTACGGTCCTATATAGCCCTGTAACTAAAATATCTTTTAAAACCATAACTCATTTTGTTTACTACTCCTCTGGAGATTATATAGATTTATTTAAATATGTTTATATCACACCTATCTGCTGATATTAACATGGACATTAGTGATTTTGTCATGTGCCAAATAGTTAGTTAATTAAGGCTTCCAAAGACAATCAGAATTGAAATTCTCTAAATTTGAGTCTACAGAGTTTGCTGGTGAAGATGTGCATATATGTATATATTTATGTGTATATATATAGATATAGATATATATATAAAATATTCTGGATATATACTAACTAGTGTCAAAGGCTCAACGGAAGAATCTTGTTAATGTTAATGCTAATTCAGTTATTCAATGTTTCATTAAGTAACTTGATTACTGTATCTAGTCCTGAAGAGGCTATTTGATCTCTCTCTCAGCTGACTTGATTTCTACAACTTTTCCAAAGTCACACAGCCAAGGAAACCTAGAAGTGGACTTGAGTTTGTATGTCTAGAAAGCTTGCACTTTTCACATTGGGCAGAATTACATTTTGTTCTCCCACCTCCACCTATGACCGGTTTTTCTGTATTTTAAACATAAGTGAACAGCAGCATAATCTATCAAGTCACCCATGTCATAAATCAGGAAGCCCTCTGAGGCTGCTCTGTCTTCCTCAGAGACCATTTATAATTAGTCCCAAAGATCAGGAGAGTTGACCTCTTTAATATTCCTGGTACTTACTCTTTTTTTCTACTTCTACTGCCTTAGATAAATTCCTTATTTAAATTAACATTCTCCTCTTTCTCTCACCTACTCCCATCTATTGAATCCACTTATCAACAAATTATCTATCTACACCTATGCATGAAACATACACACACACACACCCCCCATCACCACCATAAAATTCAAGATAAAATTCAATTTCCTTGGTATGCCATATAGTGTTCTCTATGACCCAATCACTGCCTAACTCCCTCTGGGTTTTGCTGAAATATCACACCTTTTATTTTATTCCTCAGTCATATTAAATCATGCATTTTCCCCTGAATATGTCAAGGGTTTTTATGTTTCTGCAACTGTGTTCAGCAGCTCCAATTATCTGAATATGCTTTGCTTTCCCCAACCTCTTCAGGTCATGCAATTCTTCTTCTGTGAGGCCTTCTGTGAGTCTCCCCTTTGGGAACACGCACTGACTGCCGAACATTAATCTCACACAAAATTTATTGGCTTAAATTAGCATAATCTCATTGCTTTATTTTATATGGCTTCAGGATAATGTATTTCACAACTCCAGCCAAAGTTAGTTTCCCTGTTATTTTACAAGACTAGCATCTTTTACAAGGCTTTAATTTCTTGAATGGCAATAAATCTCTGACATTCATTTTTTTAGTGGTAATATATGTAACTCTTACATGGTAGGTATGACCACATTATTTCTATAATAGGCACTGTAACTTAGTAATTAGAATCATATTTGTCTTTGACATACAGTTAACTGTCATGTAGAAGACTCAATCATAGTTCAACTGTCAGAGTAGGCACTCAAATGTCCACATAGTAAATTGGTATTTGAATAGCAGTACTTACATGATAATTTATACAAAGTTGTGAATTAATCAACATTTTTCAACATAATGCAATTTCACCGTCCTCTTATCATAGTTAGCGTTTCCTTTTAGTGACTTTATCCAGTGTTTTCAGATTCTTGGGATTGTTTATGGTAAATTTATCATTTTTCAGATGGCTCTGTCCTTAAAAAGATCTCCATCCATGTCACTATACTACTTTCTGCTTTCATGAAATTATATTACTAAATCAGATTGTGTCATGTTTGCTTCAATGTGTTCTTGATAGCTTTACTGAAGTGTAGTTGATATATTAAAAATGACACATATTTAACATATACAGTTTGATGATTTTATAAATAAGTATGCAATCATGGTATCATCAGCACAATCAAATTAATAAACATGCCTATCACCTTCCAAAGTTCCTTGTGTCTTTGTTTTCATAAGGTAAGAAAACAAGGTGAAATCTGAACATGAGGGCACTCTAAACAGACTTTTGACTGAACAGTATTGTGTTGTTAACTACAAGTACTATGTCAAATAGCAGCTCTCTCAACCATATTCATCTAGTGTAATTTGTTACTTTATACTCATGGAGTAACAACTCCTTATTTCCTCTCGCCCATCTCCAACCACCACTGTATTTTTTTTCCTCTGTAACTTTGACTATGCTTTTTTTAACAATTAAAAAAGAAACCACAACTCACCTATTTTACCCACCCTCCATCTTCTGCCACTGGATTTAAAAAAGGCAGAGGAACCAGAGGTCTAACTGCCAGCATCCACTGGATCATAGGAAAAGCAAAAGAGTTCCAGGAAAACATCTACTTCTGCTTTATTGACTACACCAAAGTCTTTGACTATGTGGATCACAACAAACTGTGGAAAATTCTTAAACAGATGGGAATATCAGACCACCTGAGCTGCCTCCTGGAAAATCTGTATGCAAGTCAAGAAGCAACAGTTATACCTGGACACGGGGCAACAAACTGGTTCCAAATAGGGAAAGGAGTATGTCAAGGCTGTATATTGTCACCCTGCTTATTTAACTTCTATGTAGAGTACATCATGAGAAATGCTGGGTTGGATAAAGCCCAAGCTGGAATTAAGAATGCCAAAAGAAATATCAACAACCTCAGATATGCAGATGACACCACCCTTGTGGCAGAAAGTGAAGAAGAACCAAAGAGCCTCTTGATGAAAGTGAAAGAGGAGAGTGAAAAACCTGGCTTAAAACTCAACATTGAGAAAATGAAGATATTGGCATCCGATCCCATCACTTCAAACCAAATAGATGGGGAAACTATGCAAACAGTAGCTGACTTTCTTTTGAGGGGCTCCAAAATCACTGAAGATGGTGACTGCAGCCATGAAATTAAAAGACACTTGCTCCTTGGAAAAAATGTTATGACCAACTCAGATAGCATATTAAAAAGCAGAGACATTGCTTTGCCAACAAAGGTCCATCTAGTCAAAGCTATGATATTTCCAGTAGTCATGTATGGATATGAGATTTGGACAATAAAGAAAGCTGATCTCCAAAGAATCGATGTTTTTTTATTTGTTTGTTTTATTTATTTATTTTAACTGAAGCTAATTACTTTACAATATTGTGGTGGTTTTTGCCATACATTGACATGAATCAGCCATGGGTGTGCATGAATCCCCCACCCAGAACCCCCTCCGACCTCCCTCCCCATCCCATCCCTCAGAGTCATCCCAGTGCACCAGCCCCGAGCACCCTGTCTCATGTATCAAACCTGGACTGGCGATCTATTTCACATATGATAATGTACATGTTCCAATGCTATTCTCTCAAATCATCCCACTCTTGCTTCTCCCACAGAGTCCAAAAGACTGTTCTTTATATCTGTGTCTCTTTTGCTGTCTCACACATAGGGTCATTGTTACCATCTTTCTAAATTCCATATATATGTGTTAATATACTGTATTAATGTTTTCCTTTCTGACTTATTTCACTCTGTGTAATAGGCTCTAGTTTCATCCACCTCATTAGAACTGATACAAATGCATTCTTTTTAATAGCTGAGTAATATTCCATTGTGTATATTTACCACAACATTCTTATCCATTCATCTGCCAATGGACATCTAGGTTGCTTCCATGTCCTAGCTGTTGTAAACAGTGCTGTGATGAACACTGGGTACATGTTTCTCTTTCAATTCTGGTTTCCTCAGTGTGTGTGCCCAGCAGTGGGATTGCTAGGTCATATGGCAGTTCTATTTCCAGTTTTTTAAGGAATCTCCACACTGTTCTCCACAGGGGCTATACTGGTTTGCATTCCCACCAACAGTGTAAGAGGGTTCCCTTTTCTTTGCACCCTCTCAGCATTTATTGTTTGTAGACTTTTTGATGATGGTCATTCTGACCAGCATTAGATGGTACCTCATTATGGTTTTGATTTACATTTCTCTGATAGTGAGTGATGTTGAGCATCTTTTCACGTGTTTGTTAGCCATCTGTATGTCTTCTTTGGAGAAATGTATGTTTGGTTCTTTGGCCCATTTTTTTGATCGGGTTGTTTATTTTTCTGGTATTGAGCTACATGAGCTGCTTGTATATTTTTTAGATTAATTCTTTGTCACTTGCTTTGTTTGCTATTATTTTCTCCCATCCCGAAGGCTGTCTTCTCATCTTGTTCATAGTTTCCTTCATTGTACAAAAGCTTTTAAGTTTAATTAGGTCCCATTTGCACCTTTGCAACCCACTCCAGTATTCTTGCCTGGGAAATTCCATGGACAGAGGAGCCTGGTAGGCTACAGTCCATGGGGTTGCTAAGAGTTGGACACGACTTCACACTCACTTTCACTTTTCATTTTCATGCATTGGAGCAGGAAATGGCAACCCACTCCAGTGTTCTTGCCTGGAGAATCCCAGGGAAGGAGGAGCCTGGTGGGCTGCTGTCTATGGGGTCACACAGAGTCGGACACGACTGAAGTGACTTAGCAGCAGCAGCAGCAGTAATACCATTATGAAACATGTCAACAACCATCATTTTCACATACATTAAAATATCTACCACGTGCCAGACTTAGGAGCCTAGGGGAAACTTCCAAGGTAAATAGCCTTGCTTAGTAACTGCTACTGTCCTTTACTTCTGAGGACAGCATATATTCTGAAATGACAGAATGTAATTAATCATAAAGTCTCCTGATAGGATTTGCACCTCATCATCTGCTAAAAGGCAAGAGCACAGTGCCTTTATCACAACTCAGCCTGTGATGCAATGCAACGCTAGGAATTTGTTGATAGAGTTGAACAGTTGCCTATCCAGAAAGTCTCTAACTATGATCTTGGCAACATATTCTATGAGAAAGCTAATGGTTTTGCCTCATAATCAATTTTGCCTTCAGGGCTCTAGAACTCTATTTTTACTCCCATTTTTGTTTCATCTGTGTAAGAATTGAGCTGCTGCCACCAAATCAACCTGATGCAATTCATACCACTTTTCCCATCAGCCAGTCATTCCCCATTTTCACCCAACAGCTTTCTAAGAAACTATATTCTTTGGAAGGCAAGTACAGTGACTCTTCATTGTTTTAAAACCCCTTCTGAAAGTTATCTGAGTTTTTAATTTCTTCCTACCTTACTGCTTCCCTGTGTGTGTACGTGTGTGGGGGCCTGTGCATTTCTGAGCATAGTCAAGACCACTGCTATGCTAGTGTCTCCTGTGAGTATGTCTCACTGAGAGAACTGTGATATCAAAACCAGAGTATAGAAGATATCCATCAACTGAGTTTAACCATAGGCGGGCCTGCTGTTTTGTTCTCTTCTTAGCAGAAAAGAAAGTATAAGCATGATATTTCTACAGGAATTGCATGCTAGTTCTTCCAACATCTCTAAACAAATGGTTTCTCTGCCTGCTGTGTGCTGTGCTTAGTCGCTCAGTCATGTCCAACTCTTTGTGACCCCGTGGTCTGTAGCTCACCAGGCTCCTCTGTCCATGGGGATTCTGCAGGCAAGAATACTGGAGTGGGCTGCCATTCCCTTCTTCAGGGGATCTTTCCAACCAAGGAATCGAACCCAAGTCTCCCATATTACAGGTGGACTCTTTACCATCTGAGACACCAGGGAAGCCCCCCGCACCACCACCACCCTGCCCCCCACCACCTGCTAGCAGAGGAGATTTATTCAAACTGCCCAGTATCAGACTCCACCCCTACATATAGTCTTACCTGGGTAGCTTCCCCTGGAGGTATTCAATATTACAATCCTCTCATCTTTTATAATCAATATACGCTTAATTTTCTTTGTAATAAGGAGAATCTACCCCCCAACCTCAAGGTGGCACAGTGGTAAAGAATCCACCTACCAATGCAGGAGAAGAAAGTTTGGTCCCTGAGTCAGGAAGATGCCCTGGAGAAGGAAATGGACACCCACACCAGTCTTGCCTGGAAAATTCCATGGACAGAGGAGTCTGGTGGGCTACCATCTAGGGATCACAAAGGGTCGGATGCGACTGAGCACACACCCACCACCACCACAAGAGAATACTTGCTTTGAAATCTGAAAGAACTGGGTTTAAATCCCCAGTTTGTGCTGAAAATTATTATCATGGAAAACTTAATACTAACTTCAAGTTCCTTCAAGGATTAAATGACAGAATGTATCAAACATAGCAATATAGATGTTTTACAGTTGTCCATGGGATGTCTTTTCCTTAAAATAATATGAGGGAAGTCGTGAATCATTTTGTGCAAAAGTCAGAAAACACAAAGGCAAATGATTTTCTCTCAGTAAGACCAAAAGATTCCCTGAATCTTAAGCAATACGAAGGAATTACAAAAGACACAGCAAGAGCCCCTTGCATGGCCCTGCAGTCAGTGAGGCTAAACCTGGTATGTAGCCAGAATCAGCTGTAAGAGCTGAAGAAACTGGCTCTGGAGTTAGGCCACCACTTGTGACTCTGTTGGGCAAAGATCTTCACCTCTTATGGACTCTAGTTTCCTCATCTCTGAAATAGTTTCTGCTTAACAGGTTTGTTAAGAAGGCTTAGAGTTGATACATAAAACATAAGGCAGAAGATGAACAGGGGAGCAGAAAGATAAAGATGTCTCACTGACCAACTCTGTAGATCTGACAGTTTATTTACCCAGACCTGAGCACCAATCTTTTATTTTATGTGATTATTAAGAATGACTACATGCTTTCCACATGCTGAAATTTCATTGGTGAATATATCACATAACCTTTCCTCCCAAGTGGTTTCACACTTTTGGAAATTTATTTTATTCAGGTACAGTTGATTTACAATATAATGTTAATTTTTGCTGTAGAGCAAAGTGATTAACATATATGTATATTCTTTTTCATATACATATTCTTTTCCGTTATGGCTTATTACAGAATATTCAATATAGTTCCCTGTGCTTCACAGTAGGACCTTGTTGTTTATCTGTTCTATATATAGTAGTTTGATTCTGCTAATCCCAAACTTCAAATTCATTTCTCCTCCACTTGCACCACCCCCAACTTGTCAACCACAAGTCTATGTCTGTGAGTTTGTTTGTTTCATAGATATGTCTATTTGTGTCATATTTTAGATTCCACATGTAACTGATATCATATAAAATTAGTCTTTTTCTTTCTTTTTTCACTTAGCATGAGAATGTCTAGTTCTATCCATGTTGCTGAAAATGGCAGTTTTTCATTCTTTTTAATGGTTGAGTAGTTTTTCACTGAGTGTGTACACCACATCTTTACTCATTCATCTGTTAGTACACATTTAGGTTTCATCCATTTCTTGGCTATTGTAAATAGTGCTGCTATGCACATAAGAGTGTGCATATCTTTTTTGAATTATAGTTTTGTCTGGATATTTGCCCAGGGGTGGGACTGCTGGATCATATAGAAACTCTATTTTAAGTTTTTTAAGGAACCTCCATATTGTTGTCCATAGTGGCTGTACCAATTTACATTCACCCAAGTGATTTCTTTTGTTTACCCTCTCTTTCCCACTGTTGTTCATATAAGGTACACATTCTCCCCTAGAACTTTCTATCATCTACACATTTTCTCTTGCTTAGTTTTTAATCACGATGACTTACATGTAAAAACCTACAGGGATATTTCCATTGTTCTTCATTCTTACCTTTTGACATATTTTAAAGATTTCATTTCAAATATTTTTGATGAAATAAAAATTCTAGGTTTTTAGTTATTTGTCACACATTCAAATAACTTCAAATCACAGAGACTTGTGACTCTTAAATCATTCATTCCAAAAGAAAGAAAAACAGATCAGTGTTGGGAAAAAGAGTTGGAAGCAAACATGGGTGCAAATGTTCGTCTTAAAGAAGTTCTGATTGTGTTTCTTGTAAAATGATAGTTATAGGAAGCAACAGATTTTGACTGATAGCTTCTACTCTATTTAAATCTAATACAGCCAACAAAGTGTCACAAAAGTGTACTTTTTTTTCTTACTGTGGCCAAGTCAAGACATGACTTATTTGGAACAAACCTATCCTTATACCTCAGCAGCTGACTTCAGCTTTGTTTAAGAGAATCAACAGTTGGGCAAAATTTATTAATAAAGGAACTGACCCAGACCAAGCAAGAAAAACATGAGGCTGATTGCTCTCAAGATCCTACTGCAGAGATCTTCTCTTAAATCTTGTTTTAAAAGATTTGTTTTAAATGAATGTGGTTCAAATCTCTGAGTGTGGGCTTCCACATCAGTTGGTAGTAATTCTACCTTCTCCTTTTTATATCCTAATTATATTTTAAAATCATTCTATTACCCATTTTAACAAGTAAGCCCTAGGTACCCCCTGTGCTAAGGCTGAGAAGGTTATGAGAAGGCTGGTCAGGAGAGCATACCATTTCCTGATAAAAGCTGTTTCTAAGATATATAAATAGAAGCTTTTCCAAGACTGCAACTTGATGCTATATTGGGAATCATGGAACATTTACAATACACTCCCATGCAAGACAATCTTGCGCTAAAGCATTGCTAAAAGAGATAGAAACTTTGGAGTTGACTACATATGCTATTCAGAAGAAATGGCAAGTCCAATCTCCTATCTTAATCCTCACTTGCTATTATGGTAAGTAGCTTCCTGGTTTTAGGCCTTGCCCAGCAAACACTGCACTATTTTGCCCATTAGAAGTAGATAGTGAACATTCCTCTCAAAATTCCATTTGCTTGATCTGTAGCTACTGTAATAGAATTGAAATGAAAGATTTTAAAAAATAGGATGAAACCTTATATTTAAGCTCTTTTCAAATGAGATAGGTTTAATTCAAAAAGGGAAAGAAATTTAATTCAAATATCTGAAAGAATACCATGCAATGATCTAGAAACTTTTATGAAGAGCTAATAAGAATGCCTCAAATTTTAAATTTAAATTATAAATTTAGATATTCATTTAATTATATGATAGTTTACCACACATGTTTACTCATTGGTTTCCTAAAGAAGCTGCATATCTCAGTATCTCAAGTTTTTTGTATAAATTCTAGATGACGTTTGACATTTTAAATAATTCCTGGAGGAAATCTTATAATTCATATGGAAAAAAAAAAGATATGCATGATTAAGATGTTTGTGACGCTCCCTAATTAATCTTGTGAACTTGGGTGCTGATGTCACCATGGATGTATTTCCTTAACACTCTGAATTTTGTCATATGTTTAGAGCAATAAATGTAATTCTTAACTTGAAGATGAAGGAAAAAAGTAGCAACATATGCCACATTTAAACATGAGGATCAAATAATAAATATAAGACTATATAGGCTAAATTCTTCTCAGAGACATCGGTGAGCTTAAAGATACCCTCAGGATTTGCTGGACCAAGATCTGGAAGAAGACAACAAATCAGAGACAGTAATATAAGCTCAGGCACTCAAAGCACACATGCCCTAAGAATATTGACCACTTCTGTGGGAATAGCTGAAAAACCGAGCAGTGCTTTTGGTGGCCTCGTGGGACTGCAGAAATAAAGGTCAAAATTAGGAACATTGATAATGCACCCACTCCAAACAGTGATACCCATAAAGTAAGTTAGAATAAGTAAATCCTCTCCTGAACATGCAACCTATCATCTTTTGGGACAGGGAAGCTTAACTCTTGACTTTAAGTATTTCTAAACTTATAGAACCTGATGCAGCCTGAAAAAGCAAATAAAAATCTTCTATGAAGGATGATATCATATGAAAGTTATCAAAACATTTTTCAAATGATTTATAACATATTATTCAATATTATAATATTATAACATAATATTATTCAAAGTCAAATAAAATCAGGTTCACAAGGAAAGGCAACATCATGAGTGAAAACCAGCAGACACAATAGATAAAGAACCTTCCTGTGTTTGGGGCTTCCTTTGTGGCTCAGCTGATAAAGAATTCACCAGCAATGCATGAGATCTGGGTTCGAGCCCTGGGTTGGGAAGATCCCTGGAGAAGGTAAAGGCTACCCACTTCAATATTCTGGCCTGGAGAATTCCATGGGCTGTATAGTCCATGGGGTCACAAAGAGTCAGACAGGACGGAGCGACTTTCATTTTCACTTGCTTGGGTTTGAGAATTCCCATGCTCCGCCTCAGGCAGGAGAGCTAATGCATAGCTCCACCCACTATTGACTGTAGTTATAAACTTCATCCAACCAAAAAATGCGGCCATAAAGCCTAGAAGCTGTGTAGCCTAGCAATGTTTGAGCACAGAGTCCAGACAGGCAGAACTGATGATCTGTATAGCAAAGCCAGTGGCAGTGTTTGGCCAGAGAACTTGGGTTACAGGTTGAATTGACACAGGACCACAAACAAAGCCTTCCTGGCCTTGGAAGTGGTTTTCCTGCTCTTCTCAGGAAACTAATTTGTAGCCCCACCCACTGCTGAATATCGCCTTCAGCGTGTCAGACCAGGGAACCTAACCAAAGCACACAGGAAGCCGCATAACCCATCCAACCACCCTACTTACAGCGACACTTGAACAGACAGCATAGTCTGTGACTTTCTCCATCTACAGAGCATCACCAGGGGCTCTGCCGAGTCACTGCAAAGGTTTGCCTGATTTGGGTCTCCAAACAATGAGCCCCGCAGGTCACGGGGCCTGTTTTGTCAAGGACAAAGGCAGGGAAGCTAATTCATAGCCTTGCCTACTTCTGTATAGAACTCAGGCCCAGTTGTCTAGAAAGCCTGACCAGAGAGCCTAGGTAACTTCAGAGTCTGTCCTACAGCCTGACCTAGGCAGGGAAGCAAGCCAGTGGTCTATGCACGTGTTCTCAGCCAGGCCCTACCACCCAAGGGCTCAGACAGTGACCTTGCCTCAGAATAGACCTTGATAACAAGCCCCACCTGCCAAAGGACAATGCCAGCAGATAAATCTAGAAATTAAACCTGAACTGGTTGGAGAAGAACTGTCTCTGCCAAATCAAGCTTGTAAAAGGAAACCACTTATTCAAATGTGCAGATAACTATGTAAGGAATCAAGGTTCACAACAAATCAGGTAAATATGGTATCAAAGAGAACTCATAAAGATCCAATGTGCTATTTGAGGTGTGCTTAGTCACTCAGTTGTGTCCAACTCTTTGTGACCCCTTGGACTCCTCTGTCCATGGGGATTATCCATGGCAAGAACACTGGGATGGGTTGCCATGCTCTCCTCCAGGGGATAAAGAGATGGAAAACTACGAACTGCCATAGAATTCAGAATAATCCTCCTAAAGAAGTTTAGTGAACTACAGGAACACAAACAGACAACTAAACAAAATTAGGAGCACAATAAATGAACAAAAAAAGAAGTTCAACAAAGAAACAGAGATCATAAAAAAAAAAAAGGTCAAACAGAAACCTAGACCTAAAAAGAGCAATGACTGAACTGAAGAATTCAATAGAGAACTTCAAGAAACAACCATGCAGAAGAAAGACGAATGACCCAGATGATAGGATATTTGAAATTATCCAATCAGAGGAGGAAAAAATAAAAAAAATAAATGAACAAAATACATATTTATACACACACATGCGTACACACACACACACACATTATAGGAAAAATGGACATCCAAATCAATAAGGTACAAACAGGATGAATTTAAACAGGGCTACACAAAGTCACATTATAATTAAATTGTCTAAAGTCAAAGCATTTTGAAAACTGCAAGTGAAAAGAGAGATGTTATATACAAAAAAAAAAAACCCATAAGATTATTGACAGAAACTTTTCAAGCTGGGATATAATGGGAAGACATATTCAAAATATTGAAAGAAGAAATTGTCAAAAAATAATTCTACATCTAGCAAAATTATTCTTCAGAAATTAAGGTAGATAAAACCTTTAGCAAACAAACAAACAAAAGCTGAGGGAGTTCATCACCAGTAGATCTGACATATAAGAAATGCTACAGGGAATTCTTCGAGTGGAAGTAAAAGGATGGAAATTACCATCATAAAAACATAAGAAGGTAGCACAAAACTCACTGGTTATGGTAAATATATAGTCAAAATTAGATTCTGTAATATGGTAATAGTAGGATACAGTCCACTTACAAATCTATTTTAAAAGTTGAAAAGCAAATGTAGTAAAAATAGCCATAACTACAATAATCTGTTATTGGATATACAATATAAAAATATGTAAACTATAATATTAATAACCTAAAATTTGAAGGAGAGGAGAAGTAAAAGTGTAAAGTTTAGGAATATTATAAAATATAAGTTGCTACCAGTTTAAAATAAAGTGCTGTAATTTTCATATATTTTATATAAGCCTCATAGTAACTTCAAGGGAAAAACCTGCAATAATTACATAAAAGAACATGATAAAGGAATCAAACATATTAATGCCAAAAGGCATCCCAACATCCCCCTAAAATACAGCAGGCTAAGAAACAAGAATAATGAATCTACAAAACAGCCAGAAAACAATAAAACACCAATAGTGAGTCCTTACCTATCAATAATTACTTTAAACATAAAAGGATTAAGCTATGTATCAATAATTAAAAGCATAGAATGAATGAATGAATCAAAAGCAAGATTTTACAATACGTTAACTATGAAACATTCACCTTAAAGATATATATAGACTGAGAATGAAGGAGTACAAAAAAGATGTTTCAAGCAAATGGTAACCAAGATCAAATAGGGGTAGCTATAGACATATCTGAATGACTAGACTTTAAACTAAAAATAGTAAAAAGGGATAAAAAAGGATATCCTATAGTAAAGAGGGGATCAATTCATCAAGATTATAATTCTAAATATTCCCCTATCCAATATCAGAGCACTAATATATAAGCAAAACCTAGCAGAGCTAAAAGGATAAATAAACATGAACTCAGTAATAGTTGGACACTTTAATATGTCAGTTTCAACAATGGATAGATCATCCAGGCAGAGAATCAATAAGAAAACAGCAGATTTGAACAACACTATCGACCAAACAAACCTAACAAACATAAACAGAACATTCTATCTGACAACAGCAGCGTACACATTTCTCTCAAGCATACACAGAACATTTTCTAGGATAAAACATATGTTAGTCCACAAAAAAATTTTTAGTAAATTCAATAAAATGAAATCATACAACTATCTTCTCTAACCACAATGGTATGAAGTTAGAAATCAATACAGAAGTAAAACCAGAAAACTCGTGAATACATGGAAATTAAGCAACGCTCTCCTGAACAACCATTAGATCAAAGAAGAATTTAAAGAGGAAGTTTAAAAGTATCTTGAGTCAAACAAATGGAAACACAGTATACCACATCTTATGAGATGCAGGAAAAACAGTTCTAAGAGGAAAGTTTATTGCAATAAACAGAAACAAGAAAGATTTAAATAAACAAACCTATGCCTTAAGAAACTAGAAAAACAAAAACAAACTGAGCCCAAAGTTAGAAGAGGTAAAGAAATAATAAAGATTAGAGCAGAAATAAATGAAACTGAGAAGAGGAAAATAATAGAAAACAAACATAAGAGTTGGTTCTTTGAAAAGATAAATAAAATTGACAAACTTTTAGCTACACTAACCAAGGAAAAAAGAGAGAGGACCCAAATCAATAAAATAATAAATAAAACAGCAGACATTACAACTGATATCACAGAAATACAAAGGATCATAACAGACTACTATAAAAACTCTACACCAACAAACTGGACAGCCTAGAAGAAATAGAAAAATATCTGGAAATATCAATTTAAAACCCACCAAGCCTGAATGAGAAAGAGATAGAAAATCTGAACAAACTAATTACTAGTAAGGAGATTGAATCATTAATCAAAAATTTCTCAACAAAGTTAACACAGGACCAGAATCTTTAGCTGGTGAATTTTATCAAACATTTAAAGAAGAATGAATACCAATTATCAAACTCCTCTGAAAAGTTGAAAAGAATGGACTATTTTCACACTCATATTATGAGTATAGCATTACCCTGATACCAAAGTCAGTAATGGGCACTATAAGAAAAGAAAACTGTAAGCCAATATCCTTAATGAACATGGATACAAAAAATTTCTCAATAAAATACCAGCAAACCAAATTCTGAGCACATTAGAAGGATCATTCACCATGATCAAGTGAGATTTATCCCTGGGATGCAAGGATAGCTTAACATGTGTAAATCAATAAATATGCTATACCTGATTAGTAGTGTTACTGTTAGTCACTCAGTCATGTCCGACTCTGTGCACCCCCATGTACCCCAGAGGCCCATCAGGCTCCTCTGTCCATGGGATTCTCCAGGCAAGAATGCTGGAGTGGGTTGCCATTTCCTTCTCCAGATTAGTAGAATAAAAGAAAAATAATTATATGATCACCTCAATTAACACAGAAAAAGTATTTGAGAATATTCAACATGAATTCATGCTAAAAAGTCTTAAGCAATTAGGTATGGATGGAATGTACATCAACATAATAAAGGTCATGTATGACAAGCCCAATGCTAACCTCATACTCAACAGCAAAAGTTTCACTCAGTAGTAAAAGCTTCACCCTCCAAGATCAGGATGAAGACAAGGGTACCTGCTTTCAGTACTCCTATTCAGCATGTTACTAGAAGCCCCAGCCAAGTAACTAGACAACATAAAAAGTAAAAGGCATCAGAACTGAAAAGGAAAAAGTAAAGTTGTCTCTATTTGTATAATAATTTTATATGTTAAAAAAAAAAATCCCGAAGACTACACACACACACACACAAACACAGATGTAATCAGCAACTTCAATGAAGTTGCAGGACACAAAATTAGTATACAAAAACCAGTACATTTACTGATTCACTAGCAGTAAATTATCTGAAAAGGAAATAAAGAAGATGATCCCATTTACAGTAGCACAAGAGCAATGAAACACTGAGGAAAATATTTAAGCAAGAAAGTGATGATATCTACACTGAAAACTATAAGACATCAATCAAATTGAAGTAGATACAAATAAGTAGAAAAGCATCCCATGCTCATGTGTTGGAAGAATTAATATTGTTAAAATGTTCTTTGTATCCAAAATGATCTATAGATTAAATGCAATCCCTATCGAGATTCCAATAGCATTATTTAAGAAAGAGAAGAGCAATCCTCAAATTCATTTGGAGCCACATAAGACTCCAAATAACTAAGGTAATTCTAAGAAAAAACCAAGGTGGAGGCACCACACTTCCTGATAAACTCTTAATATGTCATAAACTAGAATAATTAACCTCATTATACTGGCATAGAGACATAAACCAATGGAATAGAGAGTTTAAAAATAAAGTCATAAATACACGGTCAACTAATATTTGACAAAAGAGCCAAACAGTCAATGGAGAAAAGATAGTCTTTTCAATAAGTGGTGGTGGGAAACAATATTTACAAATGCACAAAAATGAAACTGTGCCCCTATCTTACACCTCTTATAAATATTAACTCACAGTTGGTTAGAGACTTAAACATGTAATATCTGATAACATAAAACTCCTAGAAAAAAAGCATAGGGAAAAATCCCCTCAGCATTAATTTTAGCAATAATTTTGAATATGACACCAAAAGCACAAGCAACAGAAGCAAAAAATAAGTGGAACAACATTAAATTACAAAGTTTCTGCATGGCAAAAGAAATAATCAACAAATTGAAAAAAACTAACATATGATTCAACAGTTTTCAGTTCAGTTTAGTTCAATTGCTCAGTTGTGCCCGACTCTTTACAACCCCATGGACTGCGCACGCCAGGGCTTCCTGCCCATTACCAACTCCCAGAGCTTACTCAAACTCATGTCCATTGAGTCAGTGATGCCATCCAACCATCTCATCCTCTGTCGACCCCTTCTCCTCCTGCTTTCAATCTGTCCCAGCATCAGGCTCTTTTCCAAAGAGTCAGCTCTTCGCATCAGCTGCAAAGTATTGGAGTTTCAGCTTCAACATCAGTCCTTCCAATGAACACCCAGGACTGATCTCCTGTAGGATGGACTGGTTGGATCTCCTTGCAGTCCAAGGGACTCTCAAGAGTCTTCTCCAACACCACAGTTCAAAAGCATCAATTCTTCGGCACTCAGCTTTAGTCATAGTCCAACCCTCACATCCATACATGACCACTGGAAAAAAACATAGCTTTGACTAGATGGACCTTTGTTGGCAAAGTAATGTTTCTGCTTTTTAATATGCTGTCTAGGTTGGTCATAGATTTTCTTCCAAGGAGCAAGTGTCTTTTTAATTTCATGGCTGTAATCACCATCTGCAGTGATTTTGGAGCCCAAGAAAATAAAGTCTCTCACTGTTACCATTATTTCCCCATCTATTTGCCATGAAGTGATGGGACTGGATGTTATGATCTTGGTTTTCTGAATGTTGAGCTTTAAGCCAACTTTTGCACTCTCCCCTTTCACTTTCATCAAGAGGCTCTTTAGTTCTTCTTCGTTTTCTGCCATAAGGGTGGTATCATCTGCATATCTGAAGTTATTGATATTTCTCCCGGTAATCTTGATTCCAGCTTGTGCTTCTTCCAGTCCAGCGTTTCTCATGATGTACTCTGCATAGAAGTTACATAAGCAGGGTGACAATATACAGCCAACAGTTTGACTTCTGGGTAAATATATGAAGGAAATGAAATCACTATCTCAAAGAGATATCTGCACTTCCATATTCATTGAAACCTTATTTTCAATAGCCAAGACATGGAAACAATCTAAGCGTCCTTCAGCAGATGAATGGGTAAAGGAAAAATACAACGGAATAATATTCAGAATAAAAGAAGCAAATCCTGCCATTTCTGACACTATAGGTGAAGCTTAAGAAAATAACACTAAATGTCAGATAGAGAAAGATAAATACATTATAATCTCACTTACTTGTGGAATTTTTTAAAAAAGCCAAATGCTTAGAAATAAAGAGCAGAAACAAGGGACAAGAAGTGGAGGGGGAAGGAGAGGAGTGATAAGGATCAGGGGGTGCAAATTTCAAGTTGTAAGATGAATAAGTTCTGGTCATGCAATGCACAGCATGGTAACTATAGCTTACACTACTGTATTGTGTATTCGAAAGTTGCTAAGGGAGGAAATCTTAAAATTTTCACCACACACACAAATGATAACCGGATGTGTTAACTAACCTTATTTTTTTAATTATTGTGCATTTTTACATATATAAAATCACCACATTGTAGACCTTAAACTTATACAATGTGTATGTCAATTATATCTCCATAAAGCTGAAAGAAAAACACTTAATATAAATAGCATTAAAGAGATGCTTTACACTCTTTTTACTAAACCTTTTCAAACCTATGTATATATTTTTTTCATTTATTTTTATTAGTTGGAGGCTAATTACTTTACAATATTGTAGTGGGTTTTGCCATACATTGACGTGAATCAGCCATGGATTTACATGTGTTCCCCATCCTGAACCCCCCTCCCACACCCCTCCCCATCCCATCCCTCTGGGTCATCCTATGTATATTTTGAACAACAGCATATCTCACTTAGAACCAGCTACATTTCAGTTATTCACCAGACATATGTGGCCAGTGTCTTGCATGGTCTGAACATTCCACGAGATGAGACTTTTGTGCAAGAGATAAGCAGATTTTGTATACGGAATTATGTAAATAATTGTAGCATTCTGTAACTAAATATGAAATTGCATAATTATTATGAAACAGATTAAATGCGACCACAAATATTTTGCAGCTCTTTCCATTAGATAGTGGAATCTATTTCACCACTTCTTGAAGTTAGGTTCAGCTTTTGACTGGCTCTGACCAATAAAGTGGTTTTGTATGAGTTCCAGAACCTAATTCTCAAGAAGATGTGTAGCTCTTCTTCTACAGTCTTGGAAAATGCCCCTGCTATTTAAGAAGTCTGGGAGCCAACTACTGAAAAATGAGATTTTCTAGATCATTGATCTCAGGCAACAAGGAACATCCAGACTTCAGGCATGTGAGTAAGGTCACCTTAGACACTCACCCCCGCCACCATGACTGTTGCAGTATAAGTAAGCCCAGGCAAGACCAGCAAAGGTGCCCAACTTCTCCAAGCTAACAATTATCATGTCTGCATTTGATAATCTCCAAAGAGCCCTCTTTACTACCTCAGTTCAGTTAGTTCAGTCGCTCAGTTATATCTGACTCTTTGCAACTCCATGGACAGCAGCAGCACGCCAGGAACTGTCCATCACCAGCTCCCGAAGCTTACTGAAGCTCATGTCCATAGAGTGGTGATGCCATCCAACCATCTCATCCTCTGTTGTCCCCTGCTCCCCCACCTTCAATCTCTCCCAGCATCAGGGTCTTTTCCAATGAGTCAATTCTTTGCATCAGGTGGCCATAGTATTGGAGTTTCAGCTTCAGCATCAGTCCTTCCAATGAACACCCAGGACTGATCTCCTTTAGGATGAACTGGTTGGATCTCCTTGCAGTCCAAGGGACTCTCAAGAGACTTCTCCAGCACCACAGTTCAAAAGCATCAATTCTTCGGCACTCAGCTTTAGTTATAGTCCAACCCTCACATCCATACATGACTACTAGAAAAATCATAGCTTTGACTAGATGGACCTTTGTTGGCAAAGTAATGTCTCTGCTTTTTAATATGCTGTCTAGGTTGGTCATAGACAACTTTCCTTCCAAGGAGTAATGGTCTTTTAATTTCATGGTTACAGTCACCATTTACATGGCAAGGATATGTCTGTGAGGTTACTACTTTCCAACATTCCATATGAAGAGGCATTCAACCTCTCTCTTCTCAGTCTTACATTTGCAAACTGAATAAGACATGCTGCACACTGTTTACAATAGCCAGGACATGGAAGCAACCTGGGTGCCCATCGGCAGACGAATGGATACGAAAGCTGTGGTACATATACACAATGGAATATTACTCAGCCATTAAAAAGAATACATTTGAATCGGTTCTAATAAGGTGGATGAAAATGGACCCTATTAATCAGAGTGAAATAAGTCAGAAAGAAAAATACCAATACAGTATACTAATGCATATATATGGAATTTAGAAAGATGGTAACAATGACCCTATATGCAAGACAGCAAAAGAGACACAGATGTAAAGAACAGTCTTTTGGACTCTGTGGTGGAAGGCGGGAGTGGGATGATTTGAGAGAATAGCACTGAAACATGTATATTATCATATGTGGAACAGATCACCAGTTCAGGTTCAATGCATGAGACAGGGCACTCAAAGCCAGTGCACTGGGATAACCCTGGGGGATGGGATGGGGAGGGAGGTAGGAGGGGGGTTCAGGATTTGGGAACACATGTACACCCATGGCTGATTCATGTCAATGTATGGCAAAAGCCACTACAATATTGTAAAGTAATCAGCCTCTAATTTAAATAAATTAATTAATTTTTTAAAAAGACATACTATAATATTCTCCCTTTTAAATGTCTTCTAAGATTTCTCTGACTCTCTAGCTCCCTCTTTCCCTCCATCGTCTAGCATTCTTAGCTTATATGGTGGTGGCATAGGCAGCTGCTTCTGCCTTATCATTTATTTTCTCAATTTTCTTCCTGTCTTACAGTTATTCAGTGAGAGCCTCCCTTTGAACAATGCCTAGCTGGCCACAGTGGGGTTGGATCACAGGTCTAAAGTAGATGAAAGTGGAGGCAGAAGAGGAATATATCAGTTATTTGTACATAATCCTATCCTATTCACTGTCCAAATAAATTTCAAGTATATGAGCAATAAATAAGTTTATCATTCTTACATGCAATGCAGGGAGTTGAATGCATGGTAAATACTAAACCGAGTATGTAAGTTTAATTTGCAACAAATCCTTTCTGAGAGCATTCATTCCAGTTGCATGTTTGACTCTTCTCTCCTCAGTGGAAGGTTATACTTCCAACTCTTTTGAAGTCAATGAGCATACATCTTTCTCAAAATATCTACACAGCCAACTAGTGGCTGCTGGGTAATTTTCTACCCAGGGACAAAAGGAAAAGAGGATACGGGAGAGAGAGTTATTAGGTACTGTACATTCATGAAAACACACTCTAGGTTCCATCCTGGCTCAGTTCAGTTCAGTCGCTCAGTCATGTCTGACTCTTTGTGACCCCATGAACTGCAGCACACCAGGCCTCCGTGTCCATCACCAACTCCCTGAGTCCACCCAAACCCACGTCCATTGAGTCAGTGGTGCCATCCAACCATCTCACCCTCTGTCGTCCCCTTCTCCTCCTGCCTTCAATCTTCCCCAGCATCAGGGTCTTTTCAAGTGAGTCAGCTCTTCGCATCAGGTGCCCCAAATATTGGAGTTTCAACTTCAACATCAGTCCTTCCAATGAACACCCAGGACTGATTTCCTTTAGGATGGACTGGTTGGATCTCCTTGCAGTCCAAGGGACTCTCAAGAGTCTTCTCCAACACCACTGTTCAAAAGCATCAATTCTTCTACAGAGAATTAGGCCAACCAGTTCTTAAACTATAATTTTTTGATACCTTAATTAGTTCAGTGGTACAAGAACTAGAGTTTGTAGTCTGCTTCAGATTTTATAGCTTGCTGATTTTCTGAAATATACTTAGAGATTTTTAAAATTTTTACAGTAAGGCTTTGATTATATCAGATATTGATATACTACAGGTGGGAAACAATGTAAGATCATGGAAAGCTGATTAGTTTGAAATATAAATCAGATATCATTCATCATGTAAATAAATTAAAATATTAATTTTCTACTCATTTCCAAGTTATCAACATGACGGTTGTTATTGTTCAGTCTCTAAGTTGTGTCCAACTCATTGCAACCCATGGACTGAGGCCTGGCAGGCTCCTCTGTCCATGGGATTTACCAGGCAAAAATGCTAGAGTGGGTAGCCATTTCCTTCACCAGGGGACCTTCCTGACCCAGGGATAGAATCCATGTCTCCTGCATTGGCAGGTGGATTCTTTACCGCTGAGCCACCAGGGAAGCTCATCAATATGATTAGTGGATAGCAAGAGCTCATATTTTTCTAAAAAGCAGCACTGGTTCAAAATCCAAATCATTAATTGTTTATCTCTTTCCAGATCCATAACTGAAATTTCAAGGCAAAATAATAAAAAATATTTTTGGAAATAGAATAAGTATGTGTGTGTGTGTGTGTATGTATATATACATACACATATGGGGATGTTTGAGAAAATTAGAGATATTTAACTTATGTATATATATACATACACACACATATTTTTTTTTCTATCCATGTGTATGTCAAAGTTTACAAAGTAAGGAAAACCTGTTATGCAATTCTAGAGACACACACACAAATGGAATGGCATTGGTAAAATGTGAGACACATCAAAGTTTCCAATAAAATTTTTGAATAAACTTGTATTGATTTTGGAGAGCTAAATTCAAAGTTTAGATAATTAATTTCACTTCGTAAATTACTCTTTACAAAATAGTAATAATTCAGGTAAATGAGCATTTAATAACTATGTATTCATTGTAAATGATACTGTTTCTAAGAAAAAGTTCCTGCCTTTTATCAACACTTCTTTTATCCAAAAAGAAGGAAATGAAAAAGGAAGGGAAAAATCCATAGTGTGAATTTTGTTTGTTTGTTTGTTGTTTTTGCCTTCCCCACTCAGTTTTTTTTTTTGTTTTCTTTTTCCTTTCTGGATCCAGATATTTAACTTATCAACCAGATAGTTTCATCAGTATACTAGTTTTTTATTTTAAACAATACTGGATTTCATGGAACCAGAGACTCTAAATAAAGTTCAGTGAAGCACAGGGACTTCTATGAGAAACACTAAAAAATAAAGTATAAATCACAAATATAGTTGTTCTGCCATTAAACATTAAGATTAGATCGTTTTAAGCCTAGATTTTTATTCCAAATATTCTGATTAAAATTTATTATATTAGTAATTTTGTTGAAAATATTTATTGAGCCAAGTCCTCCTTGTGCCAAAGTTACTCCCTAACCGTAAACATAACAGTTCCAAAAAGTGAAGTTCCAGTAGCCTGAGAGAGTTAACGCTCTCCTTGAAGGATTAACTTAAATCCAAAGAAAATACAAACCCATAAATGTAGAGATTTTCATTAAATGGAAATTAAGAAGAGCACTTTGGAAGACTGGTACAGAAAAAGTCACATTAGGAAATATCCTTTCAGTTGGAAAGAATAATAACCACTTAAAAACGACTAAAAAGTCATTTAAACACAAATTCTATATGAAGTCTGTTTGACCATAGTTTTGGGGATGTTTGAGAAAATTAGAGATTTTTAAAAGCACATTTTAAAAGATTTAAAAATGCAAACATTTTAATGCATATATGTATATTTCCCCTCAGACGCTTAAAAGCTCAATTTTTCCCCTAGAGCTCATGTATCTATGTGTATAAAAAATGCTTTAAAGCCTAATCTCCTTGGCTCAGAATTCCATGTATGGTTTGTGTAGTGTTAATGAATTACTCAACCTGTAGTCAAGATGCCAATCCACCTCATGCCCTTGGGGACCTTATTCTGTCTGTTGCAAACTCTTTCTTCAATATCTTCAACATCTTTATTTACCCAGCCTGGCTGGCACCCTTAATTGTTCCTTCCCTGCAAGACAACAAGAGCTCTATAAGTAGCGTGGCTATGTTCCCAAAACACATGCAATTTCTCCAGGATCTAGTTCCTACAGTCCATTTTAATGCCTTTCATGACAGCTTTATTTACTCTGCTTTTATCCTATTGCCTTGAATCAGGAGTCTCCCTTTAGATTCACTCAAGTTGAAAATCTGCCTGCCTTGGATTTTCTCTCCCTGCTCAGAGGACTTTTTTCTTTGTTCTGTAGCCCAGAGGCCAGGCCTGCCCAGCTCTAACCCAGCTGGTTGCTTCCTGAATATTGCACCCACCTCATGACCTGGTTGGCCCCTGTTTATCCACTTATGAAGTTAGCCAAAGCTGAGTCTTTTCTTACAGCTATTAAACATATTCAGGTCTACCCTATCTTAAAAAAAAAAAAATTTCCATGACTTATCTCAACTTCTTCTGTTTTTGAAGACTTCCCTGGCGGTCCAGTGGATAAAACTCTGCTTCTACTGCAGGGGGCATGGATTGGGGGAGCTAAGAACCCATGTGCCATGTGGCACAGCCAAAATAAATAATAAATTTTAAAAAGGAAAAAGTGAAAAATCTGGAGGAATTTTTTTTAATCTTTTTGAATTCTAATTCCTCTCTCTCCTTTCCCTTTTGATCAAGCTCTTTGAAAATGCAAGCTACTTTTAGTCTCTATTTCTTTACCCAACAAGCCCCAGACTACAGTCCCCCACAGCACATTGAAGTTGCACCATCCTCCTAATCATTAGCTCCCACCCATACTCTTCTGGATTTATTTTACTTAAACTCCTTATGGCCTAAGACTCTATAGACTGTTCTTTCTTTCTTGGAATTCTCTCTTACAATATATGTGGTCCTTCTTTCTTCCTGCTTCCAAGCAGGTCAGAAAGGGGGAATGAGAATGGCCCTAAATACCAAAGAAAATGGTCTAAGACATAAATAAAAGCATAAAATGTGAATCTTCATATGACTTGCAACACCTCATTTCATCACCATACCCCATACTGAATACAAAGAAAGTGAAGTCACTAAGTCGTGTCCAACTCTTTGCGACTCCATGGACTGTAGCCTACCAGGCTTCTCCGTCCGTGGAATTTTCCAGGCAAGGGTACTGGAGTGGGTTGCTATTTCCTTCTCCAGGGGATCTTCCCCACCCAGGAATCGAACCCGAGTTTCCTGTATTGCAGGCAGACGTTTTACCCTCTGAGCCACCAAGGAAGCCCTATACTGAATACAGAGCAGCACATAATTGCATATTCATGCTTCATTTTGGTGTCTAATGGCTACTTACTCTGGTGGCTCAGACAACAGAGACTCTACCTGCAATTCAGGACAACAGTTCGATCCTTGGGTTGGGAAGATCCGCTGGAGAAGGGAATAGTTACCCCAGTATTCTTGCCTGAAGAATTCCATGGACAGAGGATGCTGGGTAGGCTACAGTCCATGGGGTCACAAAGAGTCGGACACGACTGAGTGACTAACGCTCTCACTCTATGTCTACTTACTCAGCTTTACTGGAGAGCTTCTGGCTGAGGAGACCAGCTTAGTTATAATTCTTGAGGACAAAGAAGGTAGAATAGAGCCTAAGCCAGATTTCCAGTCCTTCTCAGACAGTTGCATCAAAGCTTCCCCACCTGGGAGGTTACCTGTTGAAGGTTGGGATTTTCTTGAGGCTGAAGTATATATGGTTCCCTAAACTTTCCTGATGGAAAATGGAAGAAAAAATGCTGGGAGAGGTTTTTAAAAAGCAGGACAGAAGCAAATTTTTTGCTTCCATTGGAGTTTTTGGAGCAATTGCTGAAACCCAGAGCTAAAAGGTGGCTGGGTGTGAGGAGGTGGTTCCCTTAGAACCACAGAGTGGAAGATAAGCATGGGCTTGCTTTATCCTCCCACTAAAGATTCTTTCAGTTCAACAAATATTCGTCGAATGGCCCTTACATGCCAGGCATCCTCTTGGGCAATGAGGATTCAAGGACAGGGAAAGCACAGGTTCTAACCTCAAGGGACAACAGTCTAATGAACAGCCAGTTTTATCAGGTGGACCTCAGAGAATAAAACATAAATAAAACAATGAAACATAAAACACAATAAAACATCAGGAAACCTCAGTTTATCTGGTGAACTCTCTCCCTCCTCTTCAACCTCTGTAGGTGGAATCTCAATTTTCACTCATCAGTCCCCTTATAGTACTATTTATACCTATACTTCTAAGTTCCATAATGACACTCAGGATGAAGCTTTTATTATACCTTGAGTTTGGCACGGGAATTTTACTTCCAGGGAATTTTTTTATAGGGGATATAAATTCACCTCCTGCATGAGTCGTTAAGATATGCAACTTCTGTTGGATAAAACATTGGCAGGGGCTTTTGACTCATCCCATGTTATCCACATTTCTGTTCCCTTCATAAGTATTCCTACCGCTTTGGGATTTTAGTCGTTAAGAGGACAACCAAATTGAATCAAAACAATTATGCAATAACACGCATGCCAAGCTTTCCTAGCACTAATTCCCAGAAATTCTACAGTGTTAGAGTGTATTGCCCAAATATTTTATTTACATTCAACTTGTCCCAAGGTATTGCTAAGAATAGGAATGAATATATACCCTGCTTGTCTGGAATAGTAAGCCACATGGCCATATTTGGACTGGTTAATGTTGCATCTCCCTCATGAATAGAGAATATGGAATTGAAAAATGACTAGCATGGAAGACAGAATGACTCAGAAATCTAAGAATAACTAAATCATGTGAAAAGACCCAAAGGCTGCTTCAAAATGAACTGCATCTGCCCGACTCACAAAACCAGCAAATTACATTATTTAGGTCTTTGCAAAATAGCATCTCACCAGCCTTTCATCTACATATTTAAATTGGCTTTGGGTTGATATGGGTTTGCCTTCTAGTAAGAAGATAATGCATAGGTTCAAAGGTGCACTTCTAGCTTAAAAATTCATCTTAAACTACTTTGCTTTGTATATGATTATAAGTGAATAGCTTCAGCATTAATCCTTCCAAAGATGGCATCACCAGTGCAATGGATTTCATGTCCATTGCATGGTGACAGGATGGGAGATGGTGAAGGATAGGGAAGCCTGGCGTGCTGCAATCCATGAGGTCACGAAGAGTCAGACACAAGTTGGCAACTGAACAACTACATAAACAAATAACTTGCACTGTCTGAAATTTTAAGAATAGAATAGATTTGAAAATACACTTTGGACAAACCACTTGCTCTGTGGAGGTCTAGGAGTCACTAACCACCAAAGCATCAAGAAAGGAAGATACCATGAAAGCCACAGACGCTACGGGAGGTCCACTGTTTCTCCAGTGAACCTGGAGCTCATCATCTAAGATTTGGGAAATAATCAGTTCCTCTAAACAGAGTGTCTCCTCCTCTTTTATAGTATGAGCTGCTTTATTGGGATCTAATTGGGAACAGAACTGAGAGCAATCTGAGAGGACACTCTTTACCACTCTCATCATGACATTCATCACCAATAAACCATCAAGGAAAGAGCTGAGCACACGGTCCCTGGAACTGACTGTCACCTGCATGATTAGCCACTTTTGTTAGCCATCCTCTTCACCATCACACCGTGCCCTCTGGAGTTTCCATACTTTGATCAGCAAACAAATCAATATCCTGAATTTCTCCCACAAAAGCCTTTGCAACCACATGCCTCAATTAAAATCTGGATCTCATCATGGGTTTTGTTTCCCCTGCAGCTCTTTCAAGTGGAGGTTGATTTGTTCTCACAAGCAGTGTAGGCAGCTTCACCATTTACCATTGCCATTTCCATATCACCACTTTATCTCTAGAAACCCTGCTCCTTTTGGCGCCGTGCCACCCAGAGAAAATATTCAGTCTCTTTGATTCCTGTTATTATGATGTTGAGACATGCCTGGTTCTTTTTTCTCTTATTATAAGGCCACCATTTAATGTATTTAAAAAGTCTCTCCTTCCAATAAAACATATTATATTTTTAACTAATTTATATTGGAGTATAGTTGCTTTACAATGATGTGTTAGTTTCTACTATACAGCAAAATGAATCAGCTATACATACACATGTATCCCCTCTTTTTGGATTTCCTTCCCATTTAGCTAGCCATGGAGCATTGAGTAGAGTTCCCTAAGCTATGCAGTAGATTCTCACTGTGTGCTCAGTCATGTCTGACTCTTGTGACCTCATGGGCTGTAGCCCACCCAGGCTCCTCTGTTAATGGGATTTTCCAGGCAAGAATGCTGGAGTGGGTTACCATTTCCTTCTCCAGGGGATCTTCCCAACCCAGGGATCGAACCCAGGTCTCCTGCATTGCAGGGAAATTTTTAACCACTGAGCCACCTGGAAAGCCCCAGGTTCTCATCAGTTATCTTATTTACACATAGTATCAATAGTGTATATATGTCAATCCCAATCTCCCAATTTATTCCACCCTCTACTTCCCCCCTTGGTGTCCAAACTTTTGTTCTCTATGCTTGTGTCTCTGTTTCTGCTTGAAACATATTTTAAATCCATACACTTGTCTGCATTGTCACTGTCATAAGCTTAGCCTAAGTCACCATCATCTCTTTTCTAGATTGTTCTAGGGGCCTTTTACCCAAGCTGCCAATTCAGAGCAGTTAAAGGGAGTAACACCTGTGCAGGTACATGGGGCCTCATGTGTAAAAGAGCCCCGTGTTTTGTTTAAAGCTCTGTTGCTGCTGTCTTGAAATTTTAAAGAGTTTTTGACCAAGAGGCCTCACATTTCACTTTGCACTGGGCCTCATACTTACATAGACTGTCCTTTCCTATTTGTATTCCTGCCCCTTCTAACTCACTCTATGAAGTCAGGGTATTAGTCTTTCTGTATAAATCACAACAACGACAACTCCCAACACTCAGCGGCTTCTCAAAAACAGGCTTCTCCCTCAGTCATGACAAATCAGCTGGTATCAGGTTTCTAAGGAGGATTCAGAGATCCACTCTTTCCAGCGGAGTGGCTCCATCACTTACTAAGGTCTCAGATTCCTTCAGATCTCCACCATATTCAGCAGAGAGAGGATGGAAGAATGTGTAGAGCATCACAGTGGAGACGTGACACCAGGTCTCAAAGAGGAGCGTGTTAATTTTGCCCCCAATTCCACTGGTCCCATATAATTGTCAAGGGGCCTGGGGAATGTTTCCGCTTGGTGCCCAGTAAGGGAAAGGAAATGGGTTTGAGGTCATGCTACTCTCCTGGCCACTGTCCACTACTCAGAGTCTTACCAGATTTCCAGTCTCCAACAAGTCAGTGCTATTTGACTGAGTAATTGAGATCTTTCCTATCTCAATGTATTGGTTGTTTTACTTTTGCATTTTACCTCTTTAGACCATCTGTCCCCAACCTTTTTGACATAGGGATAGGTTTTCTGGAAGACACTCTGTCCATGGATGGGGTGGTGGGGGATGTGGGTGGGATGATTCAATTGCATTATCTTTATTGTGCACTTTATTTCTATTTTCACTACATCAGCTCCACCTTGGATCAGCAGGCATTAGGTCCCCAAGGTTGGGTACCCCTGGTTTAGATTGTCTCCCCTACTAGGCTGCAAATGCCTATGAGCAGGGATCAGTCTCCTCCACCACTAGAGTCTCAGGGCTTAGAGAAGGATCGGGTGTATAGTAGATACTTCATTTAAAAATCTGCTAACGGAAAAAGAGCAGGGAAAATATCTGTCTTTCTCCTCCATGTTAGCAATATCGGTAGCTACTCCTGCCTGTTGAGCAGTAGTGACAGACTGGAGGGATTCCCTTCTCTCACAGTGAGATTACCGGCACTATTATAGGCAGCACATAATATTTAGACGCACAAATTTCTGGAAATCTGGAGTCAGATTTCCTGGGTTCAAACCCCAAGGTCATTGCTTATTAACTATGTAATCTTGAACAACCTAATCAATCTCTTGAAACCCTGATTTCCTCTTCTGTTAAAAAGTATAATAATAACTCAGCCATAGAAAAAGAATGAAATAATGCCATTTGCAGCGATATGGATGGAACTAGTAATGATCATACTAAATGAAGTAAGTCATACAAAGACAAATATCAAGTGACATCACTTATATGTGAAATCTTAGAAAATGATACCAATGAACTTAGTGACAAAATAAAAATAGGCTCACTGACACAGAAAACAAACCTAAGGTTATTAAAGGGGAAAACCAGGGGGAGGGATAATGTGGGAGTTTGGATTAACAGATGCTCATTACTATATAATATTACTCAGCCGTTAAAAAGAATTCATTTGAATCAGTCCTAATGAGATGGATGAAACTGGAGCCCCTTATACAGAGTGAAGTAAGCCGGAAAGATAAAGAACATTACAGCATACTAACACATATATATGGAATCTAGAAAGATGGTAACGATAACCCTATATGCAAAACAGAAAAAGAGACACAGAAATACAGAACAGACTTTTGAACTCTGTGGGAGAAGGTGAGGGTGGGACGTTTCAAAAGAACAGCATGTATACTATCTATGGTGAAACAGATCACCAGCCCAGGTGGGATGCATGAGACAAGTGCTCGGACCTGGTGCACTGGGAAGACCCAGAGGAATCTGGTGGAGAGGGAGGTGGGAGGGGGGATCGGGATGGGGAATACGTGTAAATCTATGGCTGATTCATATCAATGTATGACAAAACCCACTGAAATGTTGTGAAGTAATTAGCCTCCAACTAATAAAAAAAAATAAATAAATAAAATAAAAAATTTTTAAAAAAATAAATAAACAATAAGGACCACTGCACTGCATAAGGAACTACATTCAATATCTTATAATAATCTATAATGGAAAAGAATATGAAATATATGTATAACTGAATCACATTGCTATAATACCTGAAACATTTTAAATCAACTATACTTCAATTAAAAATAAAATAAAAATGTTCATGTATAATGACATTGTCCACATCACAGGATTATTGTGAGAATAAAAGAGATACTATAAGTGAAGTGCTTGGTACCATGCTATGACTAATGGCTCAAGAAATGTAAGTATGATTATTGCTCACCACTACATCCTCATGGTCTGCCCCATACCTTGCTCAAGCAAGCACTCAGTATGTATTGGTTGATTAAATGAACAAAAGAGGAAGTGAAAAACCTTCTCTCAGAGTTAGGTGCATGCATGCATGGTTGCTCAGTCGTGTCCAACTCTTTGGGACACTTTGGACTGTCGCCTGCCATGCTTCTCTGTCCATGGGCTTTTTCAGGCAAAAGTACTGGAGTGGGTTGCCATTTCCTTCTCCAGGGGATCTTTCTGACCCAGGGATTGAATCCATGTCTCCTGTGGCTCCTCTGGATTGTGTACCACTTAGACATCGGGGACTCTGATATAAACAAGAGATATCTTTATTGGAATCTTACAGTCCCCTGATGACCTTAGTTGCTAATGTTCAGCTCTAAGAGAGTGCTCTTAGGCAAGACAATATATACAAGACCTAGAGAACATCCAGTCTTTTAAAAACTATCTGGCATTATGTGTAAACTTGAACAAGAGCCACAGAGACCATTCTCTGCCCTAGAAATTTTTAGCATATCTCTCTATTTACATCATCTGATTTTTATATTTTTAAACCAGGCTTTTTCCATATACATGAGGAATACTGAAATTTATTTCTATATAAAGAATAATGGTGAAGGAAATAAATGACCAGTTCATATTAAACTTGAAAGTCAGTATTTCCATATAATTTTAAGATATTTTGAAAAAATTAATCAAACAGGCAGATACACATTCATAAAAATTTTCAAATGGTATAGAGGAAAATATAATAAAAAAAAAAATACCCCTCCATTACTGAACACCAGTCCCAGTCCCCAGAAGCAAAAATTGTTAATAATTTCTTGTGTTTCTATCCAGAAATTATCTATGCATGATAAGCCCAGGTTAACTTACTTTTGTTACCAAAAAATGGACTCCTATATACAAACTGTTCTGCAACATACTTTTCTTTAACAATTTACCTTCCATATTTTTCTCAACAATGCATCTTGCATTCTCTTTACTGACTGCATAATATTCCATTGTATTGATATACTATTACTTTTTAGATACTGTTTTGTGATATTTTTTCCAGCTTTATGAAACACAGCTCACATATCATATAATTCCTCCACTTAAAGTGGACAACTCAATGGCTTTTAGTATGTTTATAGAACAGTGCATTCATCATCACAATCAATTTAAGAACATTTGTGTTACGACCCAAAGAAGCCTTGTATTTCTTAGTTTTCATGCCCCAGTTCCTCCATCCTACCACAGCCCCTGATAGCTATTTAGCCTAAATTCTGCCTCTACAGATTTGCCAATTCTGGATATCTTATATAAATGGAAACATATAATATATGACCTTCTGTCAATAGCTTAATGTTTTCAAAGTTCATCCATGTTGCAGTACATATCACTTATACTGTTATGTACTATTCAGACTTTTATGAATAGATATTTAAGTTGCTTCTATTTATTTATGATTGCACATGACCCTGTAATTGCCCCTGCAAAACACCTTTGCAGACTTATGGGAAGATTTCTATAAGATAAATTCTTAGAAAGGAAGTCTCTGAATCAAATAACATGTGGCTTTAAATTTGAATCATTTTTCCAAACTACCCTCTAAAAGGTTGGGTTATTTAATTTTAAAATGTTTATCATGCTTTTTGTTTAATTAGCATTTTAAAATCAGAAACGAAGAGACTCTTCTCATATGTTTGTGTATACATTTGCTTGTATTTCTTTTCTTTTTTGAATGAAATATCCTTTCATGTACTTTGCTGTTTTATAGAGGACTTTTTTTTAGTTCAGTGTATTGCAAGAAAGATTAGCTTTTTGTTTGTCATATATGTTACAAATAATTTTTCCCACTTCATCATTTGTCTTTGACTTTGTTTATGGTTATTTGCAATTTAAAACTTTAAAATTTGTAAATAGTTAATACATCATCCATCTTTTCCTTTCCTTTAATTTCATGATAGTTAGAAATGACATCTGAGCTCATAAAAAATTCCTATGCTTTCTTATGGTGATTCTAAATTGTTACAATATAATTTCTGTTATGTGTTTTAGTTTTTTATTGTAAGGTATGTGGGATCTTAGCTCCCTGACCAGGGATCAAACCCTCACCCCCTGCATTGGAAGGCAAAGCCTTAACCACTGGACCACCAGGGAAGTCCCCATGACTCCCCATTTCTTTACCAGTACCTCGTTTTTTATGTTATAATAGCTTAACTTCAAGTTTAATATCTGATAGATCTAGTTCTAACCATTATTCTTTATCTGTTCAGAATGTTCCTAATTATTATCAATTGATTATTTTTCAGTAAAAATTTACTCCTGAAAGACCTGGTCAAGTTATTGTCTAAATATACATATTTTAATTAGTATTATATTAAGATTGTGGGTTAAGTTCAAGAAAAACTGACATCTTCACTATTTTCTCTTTAGTCAAGAATAAGATGTATTTCTTCCTTCTTTCAAATCTTTCTCTATGCCCATCACTGGAGTCCTATGCATTAATAAACTTATTTTCTATTAATAGATAGGTCTCTTTTGCTATTACTATATTAACTTTGAAACCTTTCTAAATTCTCTTACTGTTTGCAAAAGCTTTTCAGTGGATTTTCTGAAGGCTTTCCAGTTCTAAGTTAAATCATATCATTCATTAATTTATTCAATAAATAATTATCAAGTACTAATACATGCTAGGCATTAATCGAAACCCAAGTCAAAGAGCAATGATCAAAACAGACAATTTTCTTGTTCTCCTGGAGTTCATATTCTAGTAAATAAAAAAAAGGAGGTTAAAAATTAAATATGCAGTATGTTAAGTGGTTATAAATACATGGGAGAAAAATAAATTAGGGCAAGGGACTAGAAAATGACAGGGGTAAAGACCAGTTATCATTTAAATTGGGTAGTTATTAAACTTTGGCCTGAATGATAAAAGGAAGTGAGCAATTTCAATATCTAGGAGAGGAGAGAAGCAGGAACAGCAAGTGAAAAGGACCTGAGTAAGGAACCTGCTCAGAGATTCAGTGATCAGTTGGCTAATGTAGCAAGAAGGACCACATAGTATCTTATGAGTTTTACATTCTATTCTGAGAGATATGGGAAAGCAAAGTTGAACTTTGTGAGGGAAAATGACATAATTTATTATTTAAAAATTATACATCTGGCTGTTTCGTGGAGAAAATATTGGAGAGCAGAATGCTAAGGGTAGGGTGCAGAGGGAAATGGTAGAGGCGAAATGGTGGTGATTGAAAAGAAGAGGTAGCAGGGAAGATGATGAGATGTGATCAGATTTGGGGTATATTCAGGTTTAAATGGTGGATTTACTGAGGAATTGTAAATGGTATGTAAGAGAAACTGAGGAGTGTAAGAATATAGCTTTTTTCAGTAAAGTATAAGCCATTCTATTAATTTACTTTATCACTGGTTCTATCCTTGCCATTTCTAATTTTGTGTCCTTGTACTTTCTCTGGTTTTCTTTGCTTGAGACCTAGGCAAATAGGTTATCTATTTTATTATTACTGTTTATCAATCATTTTTAGAATTTATTTATTGTTTCTAATGTATTATTAATTTATGCTATTTTTGATTCCTTCATACTTTTAAAATAAATTTTGCCATAATTTAAAAATACTCATCTGAATATCTAGTAATATTAATTGAATTTCTTCTTTCTGTGTAACCTAAAGATTTATGGTTATAATCTTTTCTCTAATCAGTTTCTGTCATGAATTAATAGCATAGATTTTTTGAATCTAAAATCTTATTTTTACTTTCCAACTATGAAATTTTGGCCTATCTTTCCTCTTCATTACTAGAGTTAAAACCACAATTAAGAAAGAAATTAGAACTTCAGACTATTTCCTTACTTCAGTTTTTTCTTATAAATTTCTATTTTTACTGCTTTATAGTCAGAGAATATTATCTGCAATACTTCTATGTTTTAGGATTTATTGAGATTCTCCTTGTGCTCATCTAGACAATTTTGGGAAACAATCCACAGAGACTTGAAGAGAAGGAACATTCTCTGTTATTAGGATATAGAGTTAAACGTTCAACTATTACTTCTATTTAATTAATGCTGTTGTTGAGATTCATTATATCCTCATTTGTTTATTTTACTTGTCATGTCATATGAATTATAAATAAAATATTATTATTCTCATATATTGCTTCTTGAAGGTACTAAATTGTTTGTGGGTTTGATGTTGTTCTATCTGGGAAGGTTAGGATTCATGATGGGAAAGATGGAGCATCTGGAAGCAGACAAAGTGTCTGTTAAACCAAAAAAGAAAAGCTGAACCAAAGGATAAGTCTGGGCCCCAGATTGCTGCTAACAGCAACCAGGGGATGAAAGTCCAAGATCCTGGGGAGAGAGATGTAGCTCAGGTACGCAAGTGGATATTTTGCAGTGTTTTACGCCTTGGTGCCCTTGCTATTTTAGAGCATGGAACAAAAGGCTGGGATCCAGGAAAAGGCCAAAGAGATGTCCCTGAAAGAGGTAGAAAAACCAGCAGAAATTCTGACCATCCCACAAGGCTGAAGAGACACAGAGATTGAGCTGGGATTCCAGGGACAATGGAGCGCCAGAGAACAACATCCACACTCTACTGGTTTCCCTTTATGACACTGACTCATTTCTGCTGCTATGTGGGGAAAGGAAACTAAGAAGCCAAGTAGAGTGTCTGCAAAAAACAAAGAGAGTTTTTAACAATGTCACAGTACTTAGGAGGCAGGGACTCGAGTTTTGGATACCCCACACAATACAGGGACCCAAGTGAAGATACTGGGCTTGCAATTGGAATTCCCTAGGAGCTACACCCTCTGAACAGAGACCCAGATGCAGCCTCATAAAAACTATAATACAGCCTTGACTTTTAACTTTTGACTGGATTGAAGGAATCCACTCTTTCTGCTCTTGGAGGAAGATGACATAAGCAAGTCTTTACACTTTTCATATAGAACATCAGACAATGAATTTAAAAGTACTATGTATGCCAAAAAACAAAAACAAAAGACCAACCCATAACTATCTGACCTCACACAAGAGAAAAATAGTTAATCAAAAGAGATCCACAGGTTGTCCAGATATTGAAATTGTCAAACTAGGACATCCCAAGTATCCTGACCATTATGTTCGAGAAAATAGAAAGATGAAAATAGACGAAAAAATGGAAAATTTCACCAGACTATTTAAATTCTCAAAAAAAGTCAAATGGAAGTTATAGAAAGTTAAAATGCAATAATGAAAATCACAAACTTGATAAGAGGACATAACAGCAGTCTAGACAGAGAATAGTAGTTAACTGGTGAACTGAAACACAGTTCAAAAATTTTCATACTGAAACACAGAAGAATAAAAAAGATTAAAAATAAAGAAATATATATAAGAAAAGCAATTAAAATGTCCAACTTATATTATCAGAGAACAGAAGGAAAAGAGAGAGAGTCAAGCAAAGCAATGCTTAAAGAGAAAAAGATTAAGGGAAGTCAGCAAGTTAGAGATACATGAAGCTCTCCTCACACTATCAGGATAAAATTGAGGAAGGTGAAATCTCTACACATCATGATTACACTACTAAAAATCAAACACAAAGGGAAAATCTGGAAGTACCAAGAGATGTAGAGGGTTGTGGGGCATGGGGGATATACATTGCTAAAACCGGAAACAGTAAGACTAACAAGTGATTTTCAACACAAAGGATGAGAGCTCCAAAACAATGATATGACATCTTGAAGGTACACAAATCATATCTGCCCACCTAAAATTCTATACACAATGGGGGTAAAAATCCAGAGATTTGCACTTAAAAAAACACTAAAGAGATATCTTTAGCAAAAAAAGATGACCCCATATTCAGTGAGAAATGAAGAACAGTGGAAATGATAACCATGTAGCAAGTGTAACAATATTGACTGAGCAAAATAATAATAATTTCTTTTAGGTTTAAGTATATATACAGAATTAAAATTATGGCAATAACACACAAAATGAATAAATGGAATTTACATGGTCTAAATTCCAAGCAACAATGGGGAATGGTAACGTTATATCTTATAGCTTGACTATATTAAGAAAGGTATGCATCTTGTAATCTCAAAGTAAATAGTAAATAGATAGAAAAACAATACATAACTACCAAATTACCAGAGGTAATAGAGGGATAATTTTAAAAATGATTTCACCTGAAAAGAGGAAAATAAAAGAAAGGAAATGAGAACAAAAAATAGGTAGAACTAATTTTAAAAACACAAAGATGGTAAATATAAACTCAAATATACAGCAATTAAATATATATTAATGAAATATTCCCAGATTATGAAAAGTAAAAACAAAGAACAATACAAGCACATGTTCTAACAAAATATGGGACACTGATCATTGAAAGCGAAAGGCCAGAAAAAGATGTGCATGCAAATAGTAACCAAAATAAAGATGGTGTAGCTATGTTAGTATAAGTTTTTAGAGACATTAAGTAAAAAAGCATTCTTGACTAGAAACCAAGAATAAGCATGTATTAATTGCTCAGTCAGTCACTGTTCCCCCATCTATTTGCCATAAAGTGATGGGACCAGATGCCATGATCTTAGTTTTCTGAATGTTGAGCTTTAAGCCAACTTTTTCACTCTCTTCTTTCACTTTCATCAAGAGACTCTTTAGTTCTTCACTTTCTGCCATAAGGGTGATATCATATGCATATCTGAGATTGTTGATATTTCTCCCAGCAATCTTGCTTCCAGCTTGTGCTTCATAGGGCCACACATCTTCCTAACCCCCTGACAATCAAGCTTACAAATTTCAAGACACTTTGGCTTACTTGGTACCTAGAGAATATAAGAAATTACTTTTCTTTTATCACGACTTCCTAAATTCTATACTTTGATGATTTATTTTGAAGATTTCACATAGCTGCCCCAGATCCCAGTCAGATTTTTGCATCAAAGAAACGGACACACTAATTTCCCTTCAAACACTTGTATGTCAAATGACAGATCGCTGCATCCTGCCAAAGTTTATCACAGTATATTCAAGCTGAGACTATACTGACATAAAACCCAAATATCCAGATGAAGAGTGAAATATCCAAAGAATCATTTGAATGTTTCTATACAATAAGACTTAATTAGTTGAAAATTATTTCAATTGCCTATATTTCCAAATATGAAACCAGAGCTCAAGAGATAAAACTCTGTTTTTTTTTTTTTCTTGTGGCCTATTTAAAAAGGCAAATAGCAATAAAATGATAACTGGAATACTGATTTGCTTTTGCATAAATGGGCACAAATGAATATGGATATATCATGTAGGCAAAAAAAAGACTGAATCTCTTTTTTAATGATTAAGTTTTTCCACTGCTTTTGTTTTTAGAGGAATTAGCTAACACAATTTCTTTTTTAATATATTTAATTTTTTTAATTATTTCAAAACTAACATTTCTCTATAGTATCTCCTGAGATAATGACCCCTTACCTAATGATAATGAGCTTCTGAATTGCCTTAAATCCTTACTGTTAAACGCAATAAGGAATACATTTGCTGGGTATTATTTGACAGGCTTTTATATGATTGCCTTAGTCACTTTAATAGGAAATGACTCTAGCCTGTTTTGCCAATAGAAGTTAATAACAACTGAAGAGGTGACAGTGAACGTGATGCTCAACATCACTCATTATCAGAGAAATGCAAATCAAAACCACAACGAGGTACCATTACACGCCAGTCAGGATGGCTGCTATCCAAAAGTCTACAAGCAATAAATGCTGGAGAGGGTGTGGAGAAAAGGGAACCCTCTTACACTGTTGGTGGGAATGCAAACTAGTACAGCCACTATGGAGAACAGTGTGGAGATTCTTAAAAAACTGGAAATAGAACTGCCATATGACCCAGCAAGTCCCACTTCTAGGCATACACACTGAGGAAACCAGATCTGAAAGAGACACGTGCACCCCAATGTTCATTGCAGCACTGTTTATAATAGCCAGGACATGGAAGCAACCTAGATGCCCATCAGCAGACGAATGGATAAGGAAGCTGTGGTACATATACACCATGGAATATTACTCAGCCATTAAAAAGAATTCATTTGAATCAGTCCTAATGAGATGGACGAAACTGGAGCCCATTATACAGAGTGAAGTAAGCCAGAAAGATAAAGACCAATACAGTATACTAACGCATATATATGGAATTTAGAAAGATGGTAATGATAACCCTATATGCAAAACAGAAAAAGAGACACAGATGTACAGAACAGACTTTGGGACTCTGTGGGAGAAGGCGATGGTGGGATGTTTCGAGAGAACAGCATTGAAACATGTATATTATCTAGGGTGAAACTGATCATCAGCCCAGGTTGGATGCATGAGACAAGTGTCAGGGCTGGTGCACTGGGAAGACCCAGAGGGATCGGGTGGAGAGGGAGGTGGTAGGGGGGATCGGGATGGGGAATACATGTAAATCCATGGCTGATTCATGTCAATGTATGACAAAAACCACTACAGTGTTGTAAAGTAATTAGCCTCCAACTAATAAAAATAAATGGAAAAAAAATAAAAAATAAAAATCAATGGAGTTTCCCAACTTACATGGTAGCAGTTTGGTTTCCAATGATTAAGTAACTATTTAAAAGAGGCCAGTTGTGGTAAATAAGCCAAAATCCCCAACTCCCAAAAGATACAGAAGACTGAGCACCAACATGGCTTTATACCTCCATCACTAGGTGTTATATATTACATGACATCCATATTCTTAAGTGGTTTTATTAGCTTCAACTACTTGCAATACTTAATATTTAATAGCAAGGGAGAATTGCCAACAATTAGCTCCTGGAAAGTGGCCAATCTATCTGCATTAAACTGATGCTTGCCCAACAGAGTTCCCCAGACTAGATTCTTAACAAAAACGAGTAAGAAAGTGAGATTGTCGCTATGAAGTATTGTAGGGACCCATCATTGCAGAGCTTTCTTTGAGTTACCTGGACACAGCCTCAAACTACACAGGAAAATGAGCATCTTCCAAGAAAATCTAGTAACACATCTGTTTGAATTTGAGCAATCAGAAATGGGTTTTATCGTTTTGATCAGAGAAAACATACTGAGAAATAAAATGATGGCATTTTGTGAGTATGGCATCAGGTATAATGTCAGGTATAATGAATGATGATTGTAACCACAATCCAAATATCACAGAAAGCCAACACACACGTATTTACCTTCTCTGTCACAAATTTACATAATGTGTGTGGAATTAAATGGATGATTGTGTGTGTGTGTGCACATGCGCTTGTGTGTGTTACTTAAGGCTCTGGGATCAGACAGATCTGAGTTTGAATTCTAGTCCTGCTATTTGCAAACTATTAGAAAAAAAATCTTTCAAGTCCCAGTTTCATGACTGATAAAATGAGAATAATAATTGTACTTAGCTTATCAGCTATAACAAATAAAATAATGCCCATTAAAATATATCACTACTCCTGAAAGTGCTTAATAATTTTAACTACTATTCATGTTACTGTAATCAGTCATATATATGGTTTCTAGAATGAGTAAAAGCCAAAGAAGCAAGATACCCAGCTTAATTTGTTTGAATTTCACATAATGAATAATTTCTTACCATAAACATGTTCCATGCAATATTTGGAACAAACTTATTCTAAAAAAGTTATCTATTATTTTTCTGAAATTAAAATTTATCTGGTGTACATGTGTTCCCCATCCTGAACCCCTCTCCCACCTCCCTCCCCATCCCATGACAAAATCACTACAATATTGCAAAGTAACTAGCCTCCAATTAAATACATTTATATTAAAAAATAAAATTTATCTGGGCATCCTTATTTTACTGGCAACCCTGTTTATACATCATGTGAGCAAGAGAGTTTATTTATCTGTGACTTAGTTAAAAACCTGAGCATATATCCAGAGAGAACCATAACTCAGAAAGATACATGTAACTTCATTGCAGCAATGCTTACAATAGCCAAGACATGGAAGCAACCTAAAGGTCCATCACTGGATGAATGGATACAGAAGACATGATGTGTATACACACACACACACACACACACACACAGAAATATTACTCAATCATAAAAAAGAATAATATAACGCCATTTGTAGCAACATGGATGGACCTAGAGATTATCATACTAAATGAAGTAAGCCAGAGAAAGACAAATATCATATGATATCACTTATATGTGGAATCTAAAAAAAATGATACAAATGAACATATACATAAGACATAAATAAACGCACAGATGTAGAAGACAAACTTACAGTTACCAAAAGGGAAGCTGGGGGGAGGGATAAATTAAAAATTTGGGATAAACATAGACACAGTAGTAAATATAACATAGATAACCAACATGGACCTACTATATAGCACAGGAAATTATACTCAATATTTTTTAATAATCTATAAGGGAAAATAATCTGAAAAAGTATACACACACACACACACTTATATAACTGAATCACTTTGCCATACACCTGAAATTAACACAACATTGTTAATCAGCTATATTTCAATTTAAAAAACTTATTGATAAATAAAAGAGATCAAAATTGGGCAAAGTGGACACATTAAAATTTCTCTTTATTTATTTTATGTAAAGAAATCATCCTTCAATTTTGACTCAGTGTGTATGCACCTTAACTTCAGATTTAAAAAGTTCATATTCTGATTAAGAGATGCTTGTCTTGGAGAGTTTCACCTACAAAAAGGATCAAAGTTGACTTGTGGAAAAGCTCCAAGCCTTCCAAAGGAGCCGTAGCCCAAGCTGCTGGCTCCAAGAAGTCCTCCCAGGGCCTGCCCCACGCCTCTGTGCTTTATCTTCTGCTTGGCTCCTGTCAGCCTGTGACCCCAGACTGAGCCATGGACCTTGGCTCTCCCATGGTATCTGTGCTACCCCAATCTCTGGCCCCAGTCACGTCCCTGATTCTGTTTCAGCTGCATGGACTGTGCTTTGGAATGCTGTCCATGTTTTCTCAGCCTTTCCACCCTTGTTTTGTTCCTGGCTTGACTTTGCACCCTCAGCTCAGTGCCAATATCTTGCACAAGTCCATTCTGCTATGTTACCAACATAAAACTGTTTTCTAAGCCCCAACAGATTAGACTCTACAAATTCATGAAACAGCCAGATATAACAGGAACACTGATAGCAGCGAGAAATGATGGTTAGCCAGCTGACAGCAGTGATAGGCTACAATAACAGCGTGCACTGGTGGAGAGCTGACTGCTGGCCAGTCTGGACCTCAAACACTTAGCTACACTGTCTCTTTCTGTCCTCCTGAGAGTAGGCGTACTATACCCATTCTACAGATGAGGAAAGTGAGACCACACTGCTACTGTGCATCAGAGCTAGAACCAAAACCATCTTTCTAACTCTGCACACCACATGTTTTTGACTGCAAAAGGCTATATACTCAGCAAAAGAGGGCATAGAAAAGCAAAGTCTTAATGGCATGAACCCCCAAAGCATTGTAGTCTTTGGCCAATGAATCTGGTACAAACAGTGATTATTTGTACTGTCTCAAGAGTACCATGTTACCTTGGGATTGGCAGATACAAACAATTATATATAGAATAGATAAATAACAAAGTTCTACTATATAGCACATGGAAGTATATTCAATATCCTATAATAAATCATAATGGAAAAGAATATGAAAAAGGATGCATATATGTATGTATAACTGAATCACTTTGCTGGATATCAGAAAATCATACAACACTGTAAACAAACTATACTTCAACAAAAAAGGAAAAATGTACAATATTACAGTGTATATATTATATATATATGCATATACATATATTTACTTACAGGACTTCCCCAGCAGCACCATTGGTAAAGAATCTGTCTACAATGCAGGAGACCAGGTTTAATTCCTGGGCCAGGAAGATCCCCTGAAGAAGGAAATGGCAACCCACTCAAATATTCTTGCCTGGAGAATTCCATGGACAGAGGAGCCTGACAGGCTACAGATCATGGGGTCACAAACAGTCAAATATGACTGGGTGATGAACACAACACATATTTATTTATACATATATTCATATATATGTGTGTGTGTGTGGTGTGTGTGTGTATTGCATTATCATATTCTTGAACCCAGATGGCCCCCCTCTATTAGGATACAGGTCAGCTTGATATTTAATTATAAAAGGTAGACTCGCCACATAAATCACTCATAAAGACAATATAGTGAGGTTATTAAACAAGTTTGGGGGAAGCGTGGTCAGAGGACTAGTTTCAATTCTGGATTCACTCCTTCCTAATAGTTAGGAGAACTTGACCAAGTTCTCAACTTCTTCAAACCTCGGACTCTATGATAAAATAATGGTGATAGTACCCACCGCATATGTTGGGAGTGGGGATTAAATGACAGTACAGGTGGTATGATGATTAACTCAGTGACAGACAAATCACCATCACTGAAAAAATGTTAACTTAAATAACACCAGGAAATACGTGGTATGTTTTAGATTTTTCTCCAAAACAGTTATTTTAAAAAAGGACAAGTTGTTTTTAAAAAGGAATGCAACCCTTAGCTAATAGGAAGTCAGTTCTTTGGAATAATTCATATACTACTATTTCCAACAGCATAGCTGTATACAGTTGACCCTTGAATAATGCAGACACTGGGGCCCCCACCCATTGCCAAGTTGAAAATCCACTTATAGCTTGTAGTCAGCCCTCTGCATACGTGGTTCCTCTGTATTTCAGGCTCTACATCTTGGGATTCAAAACTCATATTGTTGTAATACTGTAGTATTTACTATTGAAAAGTATCTGCATATAAGTGGGCCTTCACAGTTTAAACCCCTGTTGCTCAAGGGTCAGTTGTGTATGTATATATTTGTATACACACACACACACAAAGCAATTTCAAAGTCTAAAGTTTATTGAATTTATGTATAGTCCCAAGAATCTGGTCTTTTTAGAATTTGAGGAACTATAGTCTAAAAAATCTTCCCTCATAGCTCAGTTGGTACAGAATCCTCCTGCAATGCAGGAGACCCCAGTTCAATTCCTGGGTGGGGAAGATCTCCTGGAGAAGGCATAGGCTACCCACTCCAGTATTCTTGGGCTTCCCTTGTGGCTCAGCTGGTAAACAATCCACCCGCAATGTGGGAGACCTGGGTTTGATCCCTGGGTCGAGAAGATCCCCCAGAGAAGGGAAAGGCTATCCATCCGAGGTTTCTGACCTGGAGAATTCAGTCCGTATACAGTCCATGGGGTTGCAGACAGTCGGATGCAACTAAGCGACCTTCGCATAGTCTATAGTATGGGCACCTCAGCCCTCATGTCAGTAATAGACCTCTTTATGCCCTTTATAATCTCCCTTTCTATATCTGTACTGATATAAACAGGTGTAAACATCTATGATCTATATACTACACCTATCGCCTATTTCCTGCAGACTTGCTCCTCATGTACTCATTTAGCAGATATAATCAATCAAGGGGAAAATCTACGAGAGCCCAGAGTATGACCCAGAAAGGAATTCGTTTTAGAATATAATAATTACAATGCCACCCACCTCCACCTTCAGGAGTTGTCATTTTTAAGTGACTAATTAAAGAGTTGAAAGTGGTGAAAAAAATTTTAAACTTGGAATGGTCTCCTCTGTCTGGCATTTTGGGAGTCAGCCTGTGTGGTCTCTGCATGTGGATTTGTTTGGGAGACATGGCAAGCATTTGAGAGGGCAGCTGTGCTGGGTAGAACCATCAGTGGGCATGATGACCAAGGGTGTGGATTGGAATCCTAGTTCTCCACATCCTGGCCAAGCCTCTTAAAATTGCAGTGCTTCAGTTTCCTCATCTGCAACAGGTGAGTGATACCACCTACATCAGAGGATTGTTGCTATCAGAAGGGTTTTGCGTGCAAACACTTCTACACAATGTTTGGCCCAGAGAAGGCACATAATAACTTGATTGAAAACTGCTCTTCTAGAAAGAGTTAGTAAAAGCAGAATGAGATGCTCCTGGAGGAAGTGCCTAGCAGTTTCGATAAGCAATCAGAGAAATCTTTCTGAACAGTTGGCAAGTTTTCAACATTAAAAGAGATAAATGCCATTTCAACATTAGGGAAATTACAGATTCAAATCTTGTGACACTTACCTCTTCCTAACTGCTCAATGAATTAACAAAATACATGCTGAGTTCACAGAAAATCTTTAAAAGTGTGTGTAGGAATGAATGTATTTAATATCACTGGACTGAATACCTAAAATGGTTATAATTGTTGATTTCTTTTCTTTTTTAATTAATTTTTATTTGAGTATAGTCGCTTTACAATGCTGTGTTAGTTTCTGTGGTACAGCAAAATGAATCAGCCATATGTATACATATATTCCCTCTTTCCTTCCCATTTCAGTCACCATAGTGCCTTGAAAAATGGTCAGTTTCATGTAATGTGTATTTTACTACAATAAAAACATGGGGGTGAAAGTGTGTATAGGAAGGAGTGTGGAATATGGAAGGGGTAACTGTTATTATACACCTAAGATAAAAGGTTTCTTCCTGTTGTATTTTTGTTTTTCTTATTTTCTCTGGCTTAATAAATTTAAATTTAAAGCCTTAAAAAGCATAAGACTAAGAGTACTTATTATGAACTTTTTGATTGGTGCAGTATCACATGGGAAGGTTGGAGGGGGTCAGAGTACAAACTGATAATTCTATACATGGGTGAATTCTAGAACACCTGCCTAGAATATCACAGGATTAAAACTTTTACAACAGAGCAAGTGAATTTACCTAATGGCATCATGCCAAGCTAGCTCAACTAGTTTTTTGAATGCTCAAATGCTCCCTTTTGTATTTTTATTAGTTGTCCAGATAATTACCCACTCCAGTACTCTTGCCTGGGATAGCACATGGACAGAGCAGTCTGGCGGACTACTGTCCATGGAGTTGCAGAAGAGTCAGACACAACTTGGTGACTGAATAACAACAGATACTGCACAAAATTATGTAACATTCCCTGATGCATATCTGGTACTTCAGTGACCTTCTATCAATGATTTTTAAAGTACATACGTGTCCAAACCAATTGTAAAGGTAATTTACTCCAATAATAAGTTAAAATGTAGAAAAACATATTTAATGCAACTTTTTGCTTTTGTATATTACCATACAGCTGTGGTTTAAATAGGTTTTATGTCTTTTTAATTTAATATACCATTATAATTTTGATGCTATATTTTTCCAAAAGCTTCAAAATTATCTCTCTGAACAGTTAACATAAGTTTTCTTGTTGATGTATTGAGTTTGCAAAACTATTTTCTTGTAGTTGGATATTTGAGAGGTTTCCAATTTGGGGTTGCTATTTTCAAATGCTATAATAAATATGTCTTTTTATATTTTTAAATACCTTGTATCATTTCCATAGGACAATTCTTGTTAATCAAAGTATTTGTCTATATTTTATATATTGCCAAATTATCTTCCAAAATAATCATACCAGTTATATTCTGCCACAAAATATCAGAGTTGCTGTTTTCATTATCCTGTTGACTTTAAGGGTGAATAAATAATACTTTACTCTTTTAATTTGCTTTTACTTGATTACTAAAATATTGAGTTAAAAACCATGTTAGGTTATAAATTGTAAGAGACAAAAAAGCAGGCACACTCTCATAGTAGTTGATAAGAAGTGTATGAATCATCTTTACATATTCTTCCCTGGTTTAAAGATCTTCGTTTACCTCCCCGCCTTCACTTTTTCGAAACTCTGTTTTATAACATTCATAGAGTACTTGCATACATAATACGAACTTGGGTATATTACCATTGACAGTTACAAAATTCAATAGGTATCATGAAAAATGAACATTTGTATAATATTTATTGAAAACTGAATTCAGATTTTAAATTACGTAGAAGACATTGATTTTTAAACTTTTTTGCATCATGAAAGAATTTGGGGATCTGGTAAAAGCTGTACATCTTTTTTTCTACAATATTTGACCTGAACTGTAGGAGACTGACATTCCCCATGAAGAGCATCTGTGAAATCAAATCTAAAATCCCCTTATGCCCGAAATCTGGTTCCTTCTTCCTTAACAACAGAACTTCTCATGTTTAACTGGACACATGGCTGCCCAGAATAAACACTACATTTGGCAGCTTCCTCTTGTACAAGGTGTAGCTATATGATTTAATACTGGCCAATGGAATGTAAAGCAAAGTCTGGTGGGCATCTTCAGTAAGGTAAGTGGGCATGGCCTTCTTGCCTACTTGCTTTCTGCTGCCTGCATAACCAGAGCTATGGAGCACAAGCAGACCAATAACAAAAAGACAGCCACATAAGATTTCTAGATTCTGGGGAAACCATATTAGAGACCCTGCCATTTGAAGTAGGATCTGGGAGGAGTGAGGTAGGAGGTGGGATGGCCATTGTGACCATGTGAGTCAGTGACAGTTACTTGCTTTTCTCCACTGATGACATAAAATATATTCTTCCTACAACATTTTCTCAAGGGAAAAAGGATAGGAGTTTTAACCTTTCATCAGAGTTTTACATCTTTCTTCTTTTTGTTAAATGTGAGTTTTCTGATGCCCGAGAGTGTAGCCGTTATGACAGAAAATTTATTCAGAGGTTTACTTTGATGTTAAATGCTACTGCTTACAGTTATGAATACATGTCTATTTTAAGCTTAAAATATAGCTTACAAAACATTGTATGTCTAATTTAGCACATTTTAAACAACATTTAGTCTCAAATAAAAATAATCTTCAAATCTGCATCTATAAATTAAATGGATTCTGTTTCTTTTTTAAGTACTTCATTTGCCTGACTAATGAATCTTCTCAGGTACTTAAGTAGTTTTTATCAAGCTAATGAAAAATATTATAATATGATACATTATGTACATGAGAGTTTTTAAAATATTTTAATACTGTTTACACACTTAACAAAAATTTTAAATGAGAATTCTAAGGCTGATCTACTACTTCAAAGCCCAAATTATCTTAAATCTCTGCAAATATGAACAGGCTTCTTAATACAAACATATTAATATTATACGTTTAATTCCATTAAATATTTCTAAATTTAATTTTAAATTTCTTAGAATTGAAAGATATTTATTCAAAAGACAAGTATTATGCCATTCCCAAGCAACTGAAGATGTGTCTGTGGAGGGTAGGGGTGCTGTCCCATCAGTCAAAAGAAAACACATAAAACTGCAACCAGAGATTTAGGCCCCCACAGTTACTGGAATCTCTTTAAAACAAGGTTTAATCCCTGGATCAGGAAGATCCTCTGGAGTAGGAAATGGCGATCCATTCCAGTGTTCTTGCCTGGAGAATTCCACGGACAGAGGAGCCTGGCGAGCTATAGTCCATGGGGTCGCAAAGAGTCAGACAAGACTGAGCGAATAATGTTTTCACTTTCAAGCCCTAAGGATAGTCTGTAACAGAGATTTCACACCTCCTGGTATCAATGGTGCCCTGATAAATCTGCTGCCTTAGATCTCTTTAGGAAGTTTATCACCTCCTTGAATAGATCTTGTATCTCTTTGGCTCTTAGGATAAGTAAAATGTCTTTCCCATTTAACTCTGAAGACTTTGATCTACATGGACTTCTGTACTCTTCGTGTGTTCAGTTCCCTATAGGTCCAGCAGCTTTCAGATTTTTAAATGATACATAATTAGTCTATCTTCAAGGGTTGTTATGAGGATTAAGTGAGTCAACCCATGTAAAGTCTTTACATCAGTGCCTGAGACCGAGGCAGCTCTACATCAATTCATATGCTTGATCTGATTAATTGGTCACAATTTTCAGCATCATTCTCCTGTCAGAATTTTTGTCCCATAGCGGTCACAGCTGTGATTCCCATAGTAGTTCTGAAAGCTGAATTTCTGGCAGCAGCATCAGAAAATATCAGCCTTTAAATCATGTAAGATTCAAGGGGTAGTAAAATGGGACTAATCTGAGTAGGAGCTCTATTTTCTCTGTGCACATGTATGGGTGCATGAGACGGATTTTAGTTACCTACTTTCAATGTTTGTGTTTCATCTTCCTGAAATTGGATCACAGGCTGCATGTATGGTTAAACTAGATGGTCTCATGTTTTCTTATCAAACTTGAAGCTCTTCTCCCTTTCCTGCTCTTCACACATGCTCCCACAAAAGAGAGGGTGAAAGGTATTATGTTTATAATGGTCATGTAAGGACTTAATGGACACAATTTGCTAGCAGATGAAATTCTAGTAAGAAGAGAAAAAAAAGATAGGAACAAATGGTCTCTTGGCTCTCTTGGTTGTCCTTTGCTTCCCATTGCAGTATTTTTTTCTTTCCTGGGGTTACCTCCATTTAATCTTTATAAAGCTTAAAAATCAGTACTGCTACAGAAAAGAGAAAATACAAACTGGGGGAGAAGCCTGCTTTACTACCATGATTTCCAAAAATGGCTGACCATCAGAATCAGCTAGAGAGTTTATTAAAAGTACAGATTCCCAAGTCCTTCTTCCAGTCTACTGAATCAAAATCTTCTAGACTCTCTATGGCAGCATCTAAAAGACTGTTACCTAGACAGCTGGTTACTGGATCACAACTGTACTAACCACCAAGGCAGAAAATGAGGACAAAATTCATTATCAACTTAGTAACAGGAGTATTTCTTCAGGCACATCATCTGAGGTGCAAATGCATTTTGAGTATGCCACAGTCATGAGTAATCAAATTGTATTTGACAGTTATTATGAGGATTAAATGGGCTTCCCTGGTAGCTCAGCTGGTAAAGAATCTACCTGCAATGCAGGAGACCCCAGTTTGATTTCTGGGTCGGGAAGATCTGCTGGAGAAGGGACAGGCCACCCACTCCAGTATTCTTGTGCTTCCCTGGGGGCTCAGCTGGTAAAGAATCTGCCTGCAATGCAGGTTCAATCCCTGGGTTGGGGAGTTCCCTGGAGAAGGGAAAGGCTACCCACTCCAGTATTCTGGCCTGGAGAATTCATGGACTATACAGCCCATGGAGTGGCAAAGAGTCAGAAATGACTAAGCAACTTTCACTTATGAGGAAGCAACTAAGCAACTTTCACTTATGAGCTGATTTAAACTTAAAGATTTAAGTCCTAGATGTATCAATCTTCTTTTCCAAGATTAAATGAAGAAAATGGAGACAGAACGTAGTATTGGTGAACTATGTTCTTTGGAAACTGAAAGTTGTAGCCACTTACGCTGATTTAATCTTACCAATAAGAATATTACAGTACCTACTATTTACTATATGAATTGTTATACTCTGTACAAAATTCTGCTTGTGGTTTATCTTATATAATCTTTATAACCATCTCTTGAAGTTGATAATTACACCCAAATTTATAGGCAAAAAAATAAAAATCTTAGAGAAATACAATAACGCAGCTCAGAAGAACAGTTAAGTTCATTTGCTACTGAAGACTATGATATTAATTACTTCATCACACTGCCCTCCTAATATTAATTGTGGATGATATAAATTATCAAGGTACCCAGATATTTTTAAATATGTACTTGACCCTTCTATTCAAATATTTCATCTATCACAACCACAAAATATGTATTAATATACATATAGTGGAGTGCAGTTAAAGATGTCATGATTATATTGCCTTTAAAGCACTAATAAATTTTTAATTTCATATAAGTTTATTTTCAAATTTAATAGAAAGGCAGCATGCAGAAATGTGACAGAATTAGAATTTAAACAGTCTATATTTCTCTAGAGAGAGTTGATATCCCTAATTCAAAGAATCCTTAATTTCAATAAGAAAAAACAATAGCAACCCAGTATAACACTAGACAAAGTATCAATATACTAACAGGCCAACCATAGAAAGAAAAAAAAAACACTGGCCAAATATATGCTAAATACAATCAGTTTTATTAAACTAAATATAATGTAAATATTCATCATAATAAAATGTTTAAAGATGAGTTTGTCCATGCTTTGGAGCATTATATAATTCTTCAAATGAATAAGAGAGATAGACATCAAAGTCAGAAAGTTCTGGAAGAATATTTGCCAAACTGACTTCCTCCAGAAGCAGGTTAAGTTTGAGAATCTGCCATCATGGGCAAGAGGGTGGAGAAAGTAACACGCATACTTGTCCAAGACTGTACTTTTGGTTTTTGTTGTGTATATTTCTGTAACGCTTGGCTTTTTATAGCTAAATTATATTTATATTGAATTTTTAAAATTTGAATACTAAAAACTTTATTGATTAAGATGAAAATAAGGAGTAAAACATTGGATAGAATTCCCAACTATATTATGAGGAACTGAACATAGAAAACAGAAAAACAAGATAATTTTAGAAACATTTACAGTGTTATCTGTACTAATTATTTTGAAACCTTCCTTTAACAAAAAACCCACTCATCTGCACTTTCATATTTGTAGTATGTAATACTTTCATAATTGTAACAAAATGCACTATAACAATATCATATGTATTTTTATATGATTTTACAGTTTATAAAGTACTCTTACATATCATAGTGGGTTGAAAGGTGGCCCTTCAAATATGTCCATGTCCTAATTCCTGGAACTTGTGAATATTATCTTATGTGGAAAGAGTCTTTGCAGATGTAATTAAATTAAGGATCTTTAGATGATGATGTCATCCTTTAAGAGGTGTCCCAGGTAGCTCAGTAGCAAAGAATCTGTCTGCCAATGCAGGAGACGTGAGTTTGATCCCTGGGTCAGGAAGATCTCCTGGAGAAGGAAATGGCAACCCACTCTAGTTTTCTTTCCTGGGAAATCCCATGGATAGAGAAGCCCAGTGGGTTATAGTCCATGGGGTCACAAAAAATCAGACATGACTTAGGGACTGAAAAACGACATCATCTTGTAAAATCCAGATGGTTGCTAAATCCAGTGATAAATGTCCCTATAAGAGAAAAGTAGGGGAAAATTTGATACAAAAATGAGAGGCAATGTGGCCACAGAGACAAAAATTAGAGTAAGGCAACTGGAAATCAAGGAATGCCAGCAGGCATCAGAAGCTATAGCAGGCAAGGAGTGGATTCTCCCGTAGAGCCCTCCAGAGAGAATGCAGTCCTGCTTGCAGCTTGATTTAAGACTTCCCATCTCCAGAAGGGTAAGAGAATAATTTTTTGTCCTTTTAAGCCACCCAGTTTGCAGTAATTTGTTTCAGTGGCCACAGGAAACTAATACACATAGTTTCTATGTCATTTTGGTTTTATATTTTGTAGCAATCCTTTGAAGCACCTAGATTCAATGTTATTTTCCAAGTGATCTCAAATTTTTCTAAAAATTGGAGGGAACAGTTCCCGACTCATACTGTGATGCCAGTATAACCCCAAAACCAAATCCACACAAAAACATTATAAGAAAAGAAAGCTACAGAATCATGTTACATACAAAACTCCTCTATAAAACACTAGGAAGCCAAACCCAGCAGCATATAAAAAACATAGAACTTGACCCAGTAGTATTAATCCCAGAAATACAAGATTGATTCAACATACAAAAATCAATCACTGTAAATACCATATAAGTATAATAAAAGAAAAAAATTAATCTCAATAAACAGAGAAAACATTAGACAAAATCCCACATGCTTGATAAAATATGATACAAAGTGTAATATGCTATAAGCACTCAATAAACTAGGTATACAAAGGAACTTTTTCCACCTGATGAAGGCCATTGATGAAAAACTCACACCTAACATTGTTCAGTTGAGCTCAGTCGCTTAGTCGGGTCCAGCTCTTTCCAATGCCATGAACTGTAGCATACCAGGCTCCCCTGTGCATCACCAACTCCCGCACCCTACTCAAATTCATATCCACTGAGTCGGAGACACCATCCAACAATCTCATCCTTGTATATAAAATAAAAAATTGAAACCGTCCCACCCTAAGAACAAGATTAAGATGGATTTTTACCATCCTATTCAACATAGTGCTAGAGGTTCTAGCTGGTGCAATTAGGCAAGAAAATGAAGACATAAATTGGAATGTAAGAAGTGAAAGTATCTCTGTTTACAGATGACATCCTTTTGTATGCAATAACTCCTAAGGAATACACATACACACACAAATGTTAGAGCTAATAAAACAGATTCACTGAGTTTGCAGATTATAATCAATATACAAAAATTATTGTGTTCAATATATTGTAATAATATATAATTTAAAATAATCTGAAAAAGAATTCACATATATGTATATAATGTGTGTGTCTGTATATATATATATAACTGAATCATTTTCCTGTACACTGTAATTCAAACATGCATGTGCTCAGTTGCTCTTTTCCGTTCAGTTCAGTCTCTCAGTTGTGTCCTGCTCTTTGTGACTCCATGGGTGGCAGCATGCTAGGCCTCCCTGTCCATCACTAACTCCCGGAGTTTACTCAAACTCATGTCCATTGAGTCGGTGATGCCATCCAACCATCTCATCCTCTGTCATCCATTTCTCTTCCCACCTTCAATCTTTCCCAGCATCAGGGTCTTTTCAAATGAGTCACTTCTTCATATCAGATGGTAAAAGTATTGGAGTTTCTCAGCATCAGTCCATCCAATGAATACTCAGAACTCATTTCCTTTACGACGGACTGGTTGGATCTCCTTGCAGTCCAAGGGACTCTCAAGAGTCTTCTCCAACACCACAGTTCAAAAGTGTCAATTCTTCAGCACTCAGCTTTCTTTATGGTCCAACTGTCACATCCATACATGACCACTGGAAAATTCATAGCTTTGACTACATGGACCTTTGTTGGCAAAGTAATGTCTCTGCTTTTTATTATGCTGTCTAGGTTGGTCAGAGCTTTTCTTGCAAGGAGAAAGCATCTTTTAATTTCATGGCTTCAGTCACCATCTGCAGTAATTTTGGAGCCTCCCAAAATTAAAGTCTGACACTGCTTCCACTGTTTCCCCATCTATTTTCCATAAAGTGATGGGACTGGATCCCATGACCTTAGTTTTCTGAATGTTGAGTTTTAAGCCAACATTTTCACTCTTCTCTTTCACATTCATCAAGAGGTTCTTTAGCTCTTCTTCACTTTCTGCCATAAGGGTGGTGTCCTCTGCATATCTGAGGTCATTGATATTTCCCCTGGAAATCTTGATTCTAGCATGTGCTTCATCCAGCCCAGCATTTCTCATGATGTACTCTGCATATAAGTTAAATAAGCAGGGTGAAAATATACAGCCTTTACGTACTTCTTTCCTGATTTGGAACCAGTTTGTTGTTCCATGTCCAGTTCTAACTGTTGTTTCCTGACCTGCATACAGATTTCTCAAGAGGTAGGTCAGGTGGTCTGATATTCCCATCTCTTTAAGAATTTTCCTCCGTTTGTTGTGATTCACACAGTCAAAGTCTTTGGCATAGCCAATAAAGCAGAAGTAGATGTTTTTCTGGAACTCTCTTACTTTTTTGATGATCCAACGGATGTTGGCAATTTGATCTCTGGTTTCTCTGCCTTTTCTAAAACCAGCTTGAACATCTGGAAGTTCATGGTTCACGTACTGTTGAAGCCTGGCTTGGAGAATTTTGAGCAAGACTTTTCTTGTGTGTGAGATGAAAGCAATTGTGTGGTAGTTTGAGCATTCTTTGGGATTGGAAGGAAAACTGAACTTTTCCAATCCTGTGACCACTGCTGAGTTTTCCAAATTTGCTGGCATACTGAGTGCAGCACTTTCACAGCATCATCTTTTAGGATTTGAAATAGCTCAACTGGAATTCCATCACATCCAGTAGCTTTGTTCATAGTGATGCTTCCTAAGGCCCACTTGACTTCACATTCTAGGATGTCTGCCTCTAGGTGAGTCATCACACCATCATGATTATCTGGGTCATCTTTTTTTTGTACAGTTCTTCTGTGTATTTTTTTCTACCTCTTTGTATTATCTTCTGCTTCTGTTAGGTCCATAGCATTTCTGGCCTTTATTGTGCCCATCTTTGCAGGAAATTTTCCCTTGGTATCTCTAATTTTCTTGAAGTGATCTCTAGTCTTTCCCATTCTGTTGTTTTCTTCTACTTCTTTGCATTGATCGCTGAGGAAGGCTTTCTTATCTCTCCTTGTTATTCTTTGGAACTCTGCATTCAAATGGGTATATCTTTCCTTTTCTCCTTTGCCTTTAGCTTCTCTTCTTTCCTTGGCTATTTGTAAGGCCTCCTCAGACAACCATTTTGCCTTTTTGCATTTCTTTTTCTTGGGGATGGTCTTGATCCCTGCCTCCCATACAATGTCATGAACATCCATCCATAGTTCTTCAGGCACTCTATCAGATCTAATCCCTTGAATCTATTTCTCACTTCCACTGTATTATCGTAAGGGATTTGATTAAGGTCATACCTGAGTGGTCTAGTGGTTTTCCCTACTTTCTTCAATTTAAGTCTGAATTTGGCAACAAGGAGTTCATGATCTGAGCCATAGTGAGTTCCCAGTCTTGTTTTTGCTGACTGTATAGAATTTCTCCATCTTTGGCTGCAAAGAATATAATCAATCTGATTTTGGTATTGACTATCTGGTGAGAGTTGCCATTTCCTCTTCCAGGGTATCTTCCTGACCCAGGGATCAAACCCAAGTCTTTTATGTTTCTATAGTTCAATTTTAAAAACTAATTACATTTCTGTGTACTGCTATGACTATTCCAAAAATGAAAGTAATAAAACAATTCCATTTGCAATATTCTCAAAAATAATAAAATATCTGAAAAAAAATTTATCTATGAAGTATAAGATTTATACATTAAAAATGATAAAATATTGTTGAAAAAAGTTATAGAAGACCTGAGTAAAAAGAAAGACATTCCTCTCTATGGATTGCATGATGATATTGTTACGATGACAACAATTTCCAAATTGATGTATAGATTCAATGACATCCTTATCAAAGCTCTAATTTTTTTCACAGAAATTATCAAGCTGATCCTAAGATTTATAAGGAATACAAGAGTTCCAGAATAGCCAAAATAATCTTGAGTAAAAAGAATAAAGTTTTAGAATTTACCTTTTAAATTGCCAAAGCTTATTACAAAGCCACAGTAAAAACTCCAGTGTGACATAAGGATAAACATATAGATCAATAAACTACAACAGAGAGTCCAGAATAAACCCTTATATCTCTGGTCAGTAGATTTTTCAATAAGGGTGCCAATAAAATTCAATGAAGAAAATATAGTTTTTTTAAACATATTTTTTCTGAGACAGTAGATTCAGTTCAGTTCAGTTCATTGCTCAGTTGTGTCCGACTTTTCCCAACCCCATGGACTTGAAGCACACCAGAACTCCCTGTCCACCACCAGCTCCTGGAGCTTGCTCAAACTCATGTCCATCAAGTCAATGATGCCATCCGACCATCTCATTCTCTGTTGTCCCCTTCTCCTCCTGCCTTCAATCTTTCCCAGCATCAGGGTCTTTTCCAGTGAGTCAGTTCTTCATATCAGGTGACCAAAGTATTGGAGCTTCAGCTTCAGCATCAGTCTTTCCAATGAATATTCAGGACTGATTTTCTTTTGGATTGGCTGGGTGCATCTCCTTGCAGTCCAAGGGACTCTCAAGAGTCTTCTCCAACACCACAGTTCAAAAGTATCAGTTCTTTGGTGTTCAGCTTTCTTTATAGTTCAACTTTCATATCCATACATGACTACTGGAAAAACCATAGCTTTGACTAGATGGACCTTTGTTGGCAAAGTAATGTTTCTGCTTTTTAATATCTGTCTAGGTTGGTCAAAGCTTTCCTTCCAAGGAGCAAGCATCTTTTAACTTCATGGCTGCAGTCACTATCTGCAGTGATTTTCGAGCCCAAGAAAAGAATGTCTGTTACTGTTCCCATTGTTTCCCCATCTATTTGCCATGAAGTGATGAGACAGTAGAAAATCATATGCAAAAACAAACAAACAAACTCCTATCTCACACTGTATAGAAAAATTAACTCAAAATGAATCAAAGACTTAAATGTGAAAGATAAAACTCTTAGAAGAAAGCGTAGCAAAAACACTTTATGATATTGAGTTAGGCAATGATATCTCAGATATGACCACCTGTGGCACAAAGGAAAAATAGATATATCAGACTTTACAAAAATTAAAACTGTTATGCATCCAAGGAGACTATCAAGAAAGTGAAAGAAAGGGAGAAATCACTGCAAATCTGAATAAGGGTCTAATACTCAGAATACATAAATACACATACAACTCAAAATAAAAAGGCAACACAATTTAAAAGTGAAGAAAAGATTTAAATAGCTATTTCTTTAAAGAAGACATAAAAATATCTAGTAAGCACATGAAAAAATAATGAATCTTTTCTCTAATCATTAAGCAATTAGAGAAACGCAAATCAAAAATACAATGAAACACCACTTAATAGTCACTTGGATAAGAATAATAATAATAGAGAATATCAAGAATTGAAGATGTGGAGAAATTCATACATTGCTGATGAGAATGTAAATTAGTACAGCCAATTTGGAAAAACATTTAACATCCTCTCAACATTTAAACATAGAGTTACCATTCCTACTATTATTCCCAATAGAATTGAAAACATACTTTCTCACAAAAACTTCTTTCACATGAATATTTATAGCAGCATTATTCCCAATAGTCAAAAAGTGAGAATAACCCAAATGTCAATCAACTGATGAATAAATAAACAAAACATGGTATATTCATACATCAGAATATTATCCAAAGGAATGAAATAGTGATACATGCTATGACATGGATGAACTTTGAAACATGCTCAGTGAGAGAAACCAGACACAAAAGTTCATATACTGTATGATTCTGTTTATATGAAATGTTCAGAATAAGTCAATACATAAAGACAGAAAGTAGATTAATGACTGCACACTCTGTGGAGAAAGGGAAAAACTGTTAACGGGTACAGGGTTACTTTCCAGGGTGATGAAAATATTCTGGAACTAGACAATAGTTCCATGTCACACTAATCTCACACACTAGCAAAGTAATGCTCAAAATTCTCCAAGCTAGGCTTCATCAATAATGAACCAAGAACTTCCAGATGTTCAAGCTGGATTTAAAAAAGGCAGAGGAACCAGAGGTCTAACTGCCAGCATCCACTGGATCTTAGAAAAAGCAAGAGAGTTCCAGAAAAAATGTCTACTTCTGCTTTATTGACTACACTAAAGCCTTTGACTGTGTGGATCACAAAAAACTGTGGTAAATTCTTAAAGAGATGGGAATACCAGACCACCTTACCTGCTTCCTGAGAAATCTTCATGCAGATCAAGAAGCAAGAGTTAGAACCAGACATGGAAAAACGGACTTGTTCCAAAATAGGAAAGGAGTACATCAAGGCTGTATATTGTCACCTTGCTTATTTAACATGTATGCAGAGTACATCTTGTGAAATGCCAGGATGGATGAAGCACAAGCTGGAATCAAGATTTCAGGGGGATATATCAATAACCTCAGATATGCAGATGACACCACAATTATGGCAGAAGGCGAAGAACTGAAGAACATTTTTTTTTATTGTGTGGGTTTTATTTGATTTGATTTGATTTTTTTTTTCATTTATTTTTATTAGTTGGAGGCTAATTACTTTACAATATTGTAGTGGTTTTTGCCATACATTGACATGAATCAGCCATGGATTTACATGTGTTCCCCATCCCAATCCCCCCTCCCGCCTCCCTCCCCATCTCATCCCTCTGGGTCTTCCCAGTGCACCAGCCCTGAGCACTTGTCTCCTGCATCCAACCTGGGCTGATGATCTGTGTCACCCTTGATAGTATACTTGTTTCAATGCTGTTCTCTCAGAACATCCCACCCTCGCCTTCTCCCACAGAGTCCCAAAGTCTGTTCTGTACATCTGTGTTCTCTTTTTCTGTTTTGCATATAGGGTTATCATTACCATCTTTCTAAATTCCATATATATGTGTTAGTATAGCTGTAATGTTCTTTATCTTTCTGGCTTACTTCACTCTGTATAATGGGCTCCAGTTTCATCCATCTCATTAGAACTGATTCAAATGAATTCTTTTTAATGGCTGAGTAATATTCCATGTGTATATGTACCACAGCTTCCTTATCCATTCGTCTGCTGATGGGCATCTAGGTTGCTTCCATGTCCTGGCTATTATAAACAGTGCTGCGAATGAACATTGGGGTGCACGTGTCTCTTTCAGATCTGGTTTCCTCAGTGTGTATGCCCAGAAGTGGGATTGCTGGGTCATATGGCAGTTCTATTTCCAGTTTATTAAGAAATCTCCACACTGTTCTCCATAGTGGCTGTACTAGTTTGCATTCCCACCAACAGTGTAAGAGGGTTCCCTTTTCTCCACACCCTCTCCAGCATTTATTGCTTGTAGACTTTTGGATAGCAGCCATCCTGACTGGCGTGTAATGGTACCTCATTGTGGTTTTGATTTGCATTTCTCTGATAATGAGTGATGTTGAGCATCTTTTCATGTGTTTGTTAGCCATCTGTATGTCTTCTTTGGAGAAATGTCTGTTTAGTTCTTGGGCCCATTTTTTGATTGGGTCATTTATTTTTCCACTCGGAAATTGACGAGGATTGCTGTATATTTGAGATTAATCCTTTCTGTTGCTTCGGTTTGGCTATATTTTTCTTCCCATTCTGAGGCTGTTTTTCACCTTGCTTATAGTATTCCTTTGTTCTGCCAAAAACTTTATAAGTTCATTAGGTCCCATTTGTTGTATTTTTGGCTTTATTCCAATATCTGGAGGTGTCATAGAGGATCCTGCCTGCTGATTTATGTGGAGGATTTGCCTATGTTCTCCTCTAGTAGTTTTATAGTTTCTGGTCTTACATTTAGATCTTTAATCCATTTTGAGTTTATTTTTGTGTATGGTGTTAGAAAGTGTTCTAGTTTCATTCTTTTATAAGTGGTTGACCAGTTTTCCCAGCACCACGTCTTAAAGAGGTTGTCTTTTTTCCATTGTATATCCTTGCCTCCTTTGTTGAAGATAAGGTGTCCATAGGTATGTGGATTTATCTCTGGGCTTTCAATTCTGTTCCATTGATCTGTATTTCAGTCTTTGTGCCAGTACCATACTGTCTTGACGACTGTGGCTTTGTAGTAGAAACTGAAGTCAGGCAGATTGATTCCTCCAATTCTATTCTTCTTTCTCAAGATTGCTTTGGCTATTCTAGGTTTTTTCTATTTCCATACAAATTGTGAAATTATTTGTTCTAGTTCTATGAAAAATACCGTTGGGAGCTTGATAGGGATTGCATTGAATCTATAGATTACTTTGGGTAGTATAGCCATTTTCACAATATTGAGTCTTCCAATCCATGAACATGGTATATTTCTCCATCTGTTTGTGTCCTCTTTGATTTCTTTCATCAGTGTTTTATAGTTTTCTATATATAGGTCTTTCATTTCTTTAGGTAGATATACTCCTAAGTATTTTATTCTTTTTGTTGCAATGGTGAATGGTATTGTTTCCTCATTGAATTTTGTCAAAGGCTTTTTCTGCATCTATTGAGATAATCATATGGTTTTTATCTTTCAATTTGTTAATGTGGTATGTTACATTGATTGATTTGTGGATATTAAAGAATCCTTGCATTCCTGGGATAAAGCCCACTTGGTCATGGTGTATGATCTTTTTAATATGTTGTTGGATTCTGTTTGCTAGAATTTTGTTAAGGATTTTTGCATCTATGTTCATCAGTGATATTGGCCTGTAGTTTTCTTTCTTTGTGGCATCCTTGTATGGTTTTGGTATTAGGGTGATGGTGGCCTCATAGAATGAGTTTGGAAGTTTGCCGCCTTCTGCAATTTTCTGGAAGAGTTTGAGTAAGATAGGTGTTAGCTCTTCACTTAATTTTTGGTAGAATTCAGCTGTGAAGCCATCTGGTCCTGGGCTTTTGTTTGCTGGAAGATTTCTGATTACAGTTTCGAATTCTGTGCTTGTGATGGGTCTGTTAAGATCTTCTATTTCTTCCTGGTTCAGTTTTGGAAAGTTATACTTTTCTAAGAATTTGTCCATTTCTTCCAAGTTGTCCATTTTATTGGCAAAGAGCTGCTGGTAGTAGTCTCTTATGATCCTTTGTATTTCAGAGTTGTCTTTTGTGATCTCTCCATTTTCATTTCTAATTTTGTTGATTTGGTTCTCCCTTTGTTTCTTGATGAGTCTGGCTAATGGCCTGTCAATTTTATTTTCCTTTTCAAAAAACCAACTTTTAGCTTTGTTAGTTTTTGCTATGGTCTCTTTCGTTTCTTTTGCATTTATTTCTGCCCTAATTTTTAAGATTTCTTTCCTTCTACTAACCCTGGGGTTCTTCATTTCTTCCTTCTCTAGTTGCTTTAGGTGTAGAGTTAGGTTATTTATTTGACTTTTTTCTTGTTTCTTGAGGTAAGCCTGTAATGCTATGAACCTTCCCCTTAGCACTGCTTTTACAGTGTCCCATAGGTTTTGGGTTGTTGTGTTTTCATTTTCATTAGTTTCTATGCATATTTTGATTTCTTTTTTGATTTCTTCTATGATTTGTTCGTTATTCAGATGCGTGTTATTTAGCCTCCATATGTTCGAATTTTTAATAGTTTTTTTCCTATAATTGAGATCTAATCTTACTGCATTGTGGTCAGAAAAGATGACTGGAATGATTTCAGCTTTTTTGAATTTATCAAGGCTAGATTTATGGCCCAGGATGTGATCTATTCTGGAGAAGGTTCCATGTGCACTTGAGAAAAAGATGAAATTGATTGTTTTGGGGTGAAATGTCCTATAGATATCAATTAGGTCTATCTGGACCATTGTGTCATTTAAAGTTTGTGTTTCCTTGTTAATTTTCTGTTTAGTTGATCTGTCCATAGGTGTGAGTGGGGTATTAAAGTCTCCCACTATTATTGTGTTATTGTTAATTTCCCCCTTCATTCTTGTTAGCATTTGCCTTACATATTGCAGTGCTCCTATGTTGGGTGCATATATATTTATAATTGTTATATCTTCTTCTTGGATTGATCCTTTGATCATTATGTAGTGTCCTTCTTTGTCTCTTTTCACAGCCTTTATTTTGAAGTCTATTTTATCTGATATGAGTATTGCGACTCCTGCTTTCTTTTGGTCTCCATTTGCGTGGAATATTTTTTTTTTTCAGCCCTTCACTTTCAGTCTGTATGTGTCCCTTGCTTTGAGGTGGGTCTCTTGTAGACAGCATATATAGGGGTCTTGCTTTTGTATCCATTCAGCCAGTCTTTGTCTTTTGGTTGGGGATTTCTACCCATTTACATTTAAGGTAATTATTGATAAGAATGGTCCCATTGCCATTTGCTTTGTTGTTTTGGGTTCGCGTTCATACAACCTTTCTGTGTTTCCTGTCTAGAGAAGATCCTTTAGCATTTGTTGAAGAGCTGGTTTGGTGGTGCTGAATTCTCTCAGCTTTTGCTTGTCTGTAAAGTTTTTTGAATTCTCCTTCATATCTGAATGAGATCCTTGCTGGATACAGTAATCTGGGTTGTAGGTTATTCTCTTTCATAACTAAGTATGTCCTGCCATTCCCTTCTGGCCTGAAGAGTTTCTATTGAAAGATCAGCTGTTATCCTTATGGGAATCCCTTTGTGTGTTATTTGTTGTTTCTCCCTTGCTGCTTTTAATATTTGTTCTTTGTGCTTGATCTTTGTTAATTTGACTAATATGTGTCTTGGGGTGTTTCGCCTTGGGTTTATCCTGTTTGAGACTCTCTGGGTTTCTTGGACTTGGGTGGCTATTTCCTTCCCCATTTTGGGGAAGTTTTCAGCTATTATCTCCTTGAGTATCTTCTCATGGCCTTTCTCTTTGTCTTCTTCTTCTGGGACTCCTATGATTCGAATGTTGGGGCATTTCACATTGTCCCAGAGGTCCCTGAGGTTGTCTTCATTTCTTTTGATTCTTTTTTCTTTTTTCCTCTCTGCTTCATTTATTCCCACCATTTTATCTTCTACCTCACTTATCCTATCTTCTGCCTCCGTTAGTCTACTGTTGGTTCCCTCCACAGTTTTTTTGATCTCATTTATTGCATTGTTCATTTTTAATTGACTCTTTTTTATTGTAAAAGAGGAGAGTGAAAATGGTGGCTTAAAACTCAACATTCAAAAAACAAAGATCAAGGCATCCAGTCCCATCACTTCATGGCAAATAGATGGGGAAACAATGGAAACAGTGAGAGACTTTATTTTCTTGGGCTCCAAAATCACTGCAGATGGTGACTGCAGCCATGAAATTAAAAGACGCTTGCTCCTTGGAAGAAAGCTATCACAAACCTAGACAGCATATTAAAAAGCAGAGACATTATTTTGCCAACAAAGACCCATCTAGTCAAAACTAGGTTAATTTCAGTAGCAATGTGTGAATGTGAGAGTTGGAACATAAAGAAAGCTGAGCACGAAAGAACTGACACTTTTGAACTGTGGTGTTGGAGAAGACTATTGAGAGTCCCTTGGACTGCAAAATCAAACCAGTCAATCCTAAAGGAAATCAGTCCGAAATACTCATTGCAAGAACTGATGTTGAAGCTGAAGCTCCAATACTTTGGCCACCTGACATGAAGAACTGACTCACTGGAAAATACCCTGATGCTGGGAAAGGTTGAAGGCAGGAACAGAAGGGGATGACAGCGAATGAGATGGTTGGATGGCATTATCAACTCTATGGACATGAGTTTGAACAAGCTTTGGGAGTTGGTGATGAACAGGGAATTCTGGTGTGCTGCAGTCCGGGGGGTTGCAAAGAGTAGGACACCACTGAGAGACCGAACTGAACTGAGACAAGAGTGATGGTTGCACAACTCTGAGACTATACCAAAACCACTGAAACATACATTTTTAAGATGGTGAATTTTATGATATATAAATTATATCTCAATAAATACTTTCAGTAAATAAAATAAAAATAAAGCTTTAAATCATTATTCCAGTGACTATGGCTGCATAAAAAATTAGCCCACATATGGCAGCCAAAAAAAATGACTCATTGGAAAAGACCCTGATGCTGGGAAAGATTGAAGGCAGTAGGAGAAGGGGACGACAGAGGATGAGATGGTTGGATCGCATCACTAACTCAATGGACATGAGTTTGAGCAAGTTCTGGGAGTTGATGATGAACAGGAAAGCCTGGTGTGCTGCAGTCCATGGGGTTGCAAAGAGTCGGACACAACTGAGTGACTGAACTGAACTGGATATGGTCATGGAATTCAAACAGACTAGAGCAAGATGGCTTTTCTCTGCCCTTTGATGTCTGGAGCCTAGGTTGGAAGGCTCCAAGAGGCTAAAATCTTCTCTAGACACCTTTACTCATATGTCTGATAGTGGATGTTTGGCTGTGAGCTCAGCCCTTTGTTGGGAGTGTTGACTAGAACACTTTGCTATGGCCTGGGATTTCTCACAGCAGGGTGGCCAGGTTCCAAGGACAAGTGCCTCAACAAAAGAAGAAGAGAGTCAGGTGGGAGCTGTTTCACCTTTTATAATCTAGCCTCTCAGAAGTAACCAGGTCATCTCGCACACTGCCATTCCTTAGAAGTGAGTCACTAAGTCTAGCTGGTATTCACTGGTGGGACTACAAAAGTCACCTCTCACTGGAGAAATGACAATGTCACATTTGTGCTCAGTCACTCAGCCATGTCTGACTTTTTGTGACCCCATGGACTATAGCCCACCAGGCTCTTCTATCCATGGAATTTTTCAGACAAGAATACTGGAGCAGATTGCCATTTCCTACTCCAGGGGATCTTCTTGACCCAGGGATCAAATCTGCGTTTCTTGTTTCTCCAGCATTGGCAGGCAGATTCTTTACCACTCTGTCACCTGGGAAGCCCCCATACTACACTTGACCTTAGCCAAAAGGCCAAGAAGCAATGTCACATTTATGTTACCTAAGCATAGAGAATAGGATAAATTAGGAAAGAAAATCTACTCCACTCTTTAATAACAACATCCCCCTGAAAATAAAAGCATAACCTATTCAAAGCAAATTTTGTAAAGTAGAAAAGCTTGAGAGTCTGTGGATAAGCCACTAGACTGAAGCAAAGAGAGAAAGCACAACAGTGTCTCATATACAACTACTATTTATAAAGTAGGTAACTAAAAAGAACCTCCTGTGTAGCACTGGAAACTCTTCTCAGTACTCTGTTATGACCTACAGGTGAAGAGAGTCTGAAAAAGAGTGGATATATGTATCAGTACATGTATAGTTGATTCAGTCCACTTTGCTGTAGAGTGGAAACTAACACAGCATGGTTTCTAAATTTTTTAAATTTTTACAATATAGCATAGAATTTTAAATCAACTCTACTCCAATAAATTTTTTTTAACTTACAAATACAAAAAAAAAATAATTTCCAAAGACCAATGTCTCCAACTATATGACAACAAATGAACAAGCATTGAGAAGCTGCATATATTCTGAGCACTTTTCTTGACTGTGAGTGACTTCTTCAATCAATCATTGCTTCCATTATTCACCCATTAAACAGAAAATTTATTATTTCCAAGTGTTCTTTTAGGCTCTGGGATGGCTGAATGAGCAAGAAAAGACATATGGCCCCGCGCCTGAGCAGGAAAGAATAATGACCAGAGTTACATAAATGCAATCAGAGGGGAAATACAGCACTGGAAAGCACGGCTTCGTGTCTGCTCAGACTACCCAGGTGTGTAAATAGCCACTGTTTCATGTATGCTTTTCAGGCATTAATCATAAACATCATGATCCAGAAAAGTACATATTAATTGCTTGGGGGAAAAAAAAAATCCTTCTGCAAATGAAAAAAGGTATCAGAGCAAGGTTTAGGCAATTTAAATAATTAACTGGAGAGTCATACAATAATTCATTGAAGAAACTTATGTTCTCTTTCCCCCTCAATCTCCCTTTCCAGTCTCGAGTCTCCTAAACCACAACCTTCAGAATGACTGGGACGAGGGTGGGGTGGGGGTTGGAATAAAATCAAGTGTTTAGGTGATTATACAACAAGTTACAGCAACTTTTTAAATCCTAGGGATACCCTTCATTTGCTGTTGTTTTTTAATGACCCACATAATAGTTTTTTTTTCACATCATTATGCCCATATTTATAGAGTTAAATTTTTTAGTAAATTCATCATCCTTCACTATATCTAATCAAAATACAGCAAATGAGTACAGAAGAAACTAACACAACACTGCAAATCAACTATAGCCCAATAAAATTTTTTTAAAAGATAGCTAAAAAAAAGAGAAAGAAAATTCACTTTAGTCATTTCCAAAAACTTACATATTCTGTAAGTTAAGCTGGTATTTTCCTTAGAACATATTTAATGTAACCTAGTTTTTCCCCCCAAGCCCTAGTAGAACATGAAAGTAGTGACAATGTACAATAATTATAGCTTTATGCAGCTGAAATTCAATCCATTTATCAAGTTACATAAAAAGAGACAGGATGCTAACTCACTCAGAGAACAGAACCAAGAGCCTTAAGTTTTCCTGGCCAAGACAGTTCATCCCTGCAAAAGGAGCTTGCAGTCTTGTGAAATGTCAGCTAGGATGAGAAGAGGTGACTCTTGCCATTTTGAACACAAAAAATAACTACAATCAAACAGTTCGGTCAGATTTTGAAGACATACAATTCTGTATTATTTTCAGTGTAGCTAAAATTCTTTTGTGTGAACTAACATTTTCATTTCGAAAGTGACCAAAAGGATTTAGGAAAGGTCTTTCTGAAAACTCATCTACTTAAAAATTAAGCGTAAATGTATTCCCACTGTCTAGAACACAGCCCCACCCTCTCCTACCTCACCCTCCCTGAACCCTCCATCCCTCAAACCTCACATGAGGTCTTATCATTGTGCATTGTCATTTCATCAATTTCCAGTTCATTTCCAACATTAGATTGTAAGCTTCATGAGGGCAGGAACTGGGTCTTCCTGTCTATATATACTGTTGTCTGGCATTTGGTGGACACTTGAAACATGTTTGATGAAAGAAAGAGAGGGAAGGGAAGGAAGAAAGAGGGAGTGGAGGAAGGAAGGAGAAAAGAGGACAGAAGGAAGGAAGGAAGAGAGAAAGGAAGGAAAGGACAGAATGGACAGATTTTGAAAACTCAAGTAAAATCATCAGCGACAGAACAATTGGCAGGTCCTGAACAATATTTAAATTTTTTCACTTTGATTTATTTAGATTTGGTACTCTGACTTCAACACAAACTAGAAACAAAGTCTCATTTTCTCTCACATTGTTTAACCCTGAACTGCTTGTGAAAGTGACATCTGATTTACAAAGAATGTGTGACACATGGATGCCCTGTTGCCATTGACTCTGCTGGGATTCAAGGGTAAGATTCTCTTTTGAGATTTTTCTCACTCACTTCTGTCTTCTCTGAATTGTCTCACAATTTGTCATATGGGAAATTAAAGGTCACTGAGAAAAGTGCAAAACTGCCATACATTTTACTATAATCTTCTCAGAACTCCAGTTCACGTTTAACTGTACCATCTTTATTATTCACCATAAAAAAGAGGTACTTTGAAAAAGAAAGGACTTTTTTCATTACTTACTTGTTTTACTATTAAGTGAAAGCCCAAGGACATTACCATCAAGGGGTGTCTTTGCAATTTGAGCTTATTGTAGCTTTTTTAAAAAAGCTTCTCAGCTTTTACTTCTCAGACTCATACTTTGTTTCCAGAAACTATATAATTTCTTTGTTGATCTCTACTTCTTAAAAACAATATTCTCTACACAGATTGTCATTATTCCCATAATATCTGTGTAGAGAATATTGTTTGTGGCCACCAGATGCGAAGAGACAGCTCATCAGAAAAGACTCTGATTCTGGGAAAGATTGAAGACGAAAGGAAAAGAGGGTAGCAGAGGATGACATAGTTATATAGTATCACTGACTCAGTGAACATGAATTTGAACAAACTCTGGGAGATAGTGAAGGACAGGGAAGCCTGGTGTGCTGCAGTCCTTGGGGTTGCAAAGAGTCAGACATGACTTAGCAACTGAACAACAGCAATATATAAATATCATTATAAATAAACAGCATTTATTCACACTGAAAGAAAAGCTTATATAACTAAATGCCTCCACATGAGGTCAATTGACTGATAAATCTTGACACAGAAATCTGGAAATAAGGGAAGGCTGGTCTTGTTTTGTTATAAATTGGAAATATGCGTAAATTTTCTAAATTGTTTTTGAGAACTAAATTTGAACTTCCTCCATCATCTAGGGAAGGAAAAATATCCTCAGATAAATACACAGGGATGAGTGAAACCTTTTAAACTGTTAAATACTTGAAGGCTATAGAGATAATTGAGCTGACTTCTGATGGTAGCTCTCAGACTGGGAAGATCATGTCAGTTCTGGCTACCAGTTTGCTGGTTTCAAAGAACCATTGCAAAACTTAATCTGCCTCCAGTGGAAAAGCCAGTCTAATGTCAGGAGATTCACTAAAAGATGCTATTGATGATTTTACAGCGTAGGGAGCATCGCATGTTACTGGTGAAAGTGATTCTCATCGTCATTATCCCCTGAGGTAGTTCACACAAAAGACACAACTTTAAAATCTACAGAACTGTGAGAAAAGTTACATGAAATACCTATAAAATATTTAGATTCTAGAAAAATCTATTTAAGCTAGTAAACGGAGGATTAAAGAGGTTTCAAATTACTCATCCACAATTTGTGTATGAATCACCTAAGGAAAGATATCTTATTCAGTTTCCCAAAAACAGATATCATAACATACAGTTTTTTTAAAATAATAAGCCATTGCTAAACAGAATGTGAAAGATGTTATTTGTTCTATTACACTGGTTCCTTTAAATTTGACTTCAGATCTTCTTTGGAAAACCCGACACATCGTACTCTCTAAATCTTGTTATTCTGTGAGTTGGGATCCAAAATAGAATTGAGCTCAAATATATGATATAACTTTTATGGGAATATATCTTATATTTCAAAGAAAGGCAAAACTATATCAACTATTAAAAGATAATGACAGTCAAGCAGCATACACTTAAAAATATGTCCAAGGAAGTCTGTTCATCCTCAGGGGTGAAACTCTAAGATGAAAAAGAAGAGGGAAAATAAAAGAAACCTAGTTAAAAATTGTTGTTTTACTTTTTCAATGTATGAATAGTTAACGGTGTCCCTCTCCAAACGTGTTCTGAACTTACTAAGGGAAGAAATTATTAACTCAAAACCATTTGGTAAGAACTATAAGTACCCAATAAAGATTTGTAATTATCAGATGCATTCAAGAGGATTCGTATTATCTTGGTATCCTATCTGGTAGGATTTTGTAAGTAAAACCAGTGGATACTAATAGTCTACATACTTTGCAAATTACTCTATAAAATATAGTAAGCAAATGTGATGGTTCAGATCACAGTGGATATGTGGCGAGGGTTGTTTTTTTTTAAAGGACTCTTATTTTGCATTGTCAGAGGATTTTAAAATTTTCTTTATTTTTATATGCCAAAATAAAGTAAGAACTGATTTGAAAAGCCAATATGAAAGAAAAATTGTTTTTTATCTTGCAAGTTATGCTCTTTTGATGGCTAATTCCCATCATTCCTAATAATTGGTTCTCTTTTTTTAAAATTGGAGTATAATTGCCAGATAGTTGATTCTTAATGATCCAGAATCTCTACACTGTAGCAGCTCCCATCATGATTACTATCAGAGTAAGTACAGCTAATATTATCCAAGCAAATATATATAAATGCAATATTCAATAAATATTGTATTTATTGAAATTAAGTCCATGGCAAGAAACACTCTGAAGGGAAAGCTTATTCAATTAATAATTTCAGTGTTAAAGATGTAAAGAAAATCTCTCAGAGCATGAAACCACAAAGGGGACTTTATTACTTTAAAAGTGCTAATTATCTGATATGGTCAAACATTAGCATGAGATCTGATTGCACTGTTTCTCAACCAAGTAAGGATGACAAATAAGATAGACCTGTCTCCATTAATTTTTATACCTTATTGATCAGTTCTGAAGAGGGCCCTGGGCCTCTACTGGGCTCAAAGAAATTAAATGATTCTACACTATGAATATTTCCCTGGTGGCTCAAATGGTAAAGAATTTGCCTGCTAATACAGGAGACCCAGGTTCAATCCCTGGGTCCAGGAGATTCCCTGGAGAAGGGAATGGCTACCCACTCCAGTATTCTTGCCTGGAGAATCCTGTGGACAGAGGAGCCTGGCGAGCTACAGTCCCTGGGATTGCAAAGAGTCTGACACGACTGATCGACTAACACTCTGCAACACTATGAACATTTTGTAGATAAAAAAACTAATGCACAGAAATCCTTACTCAGTGATCTGGAATCACACACAGAGAAAGGCCTCATTCCACAGTTGAGACCTCTGAGTCCCAAATCACAACTTGAATTATTACTAAGTCCTGTTCCAGGCAGTTTCCTGTTTTCTTGTTACCATTCTTTATTTTAGATTGGGTTTGAAATACTTCTCACGTTCCTTTCAGTGATTTATTTTCTTCTACAATCAGATACAGTGATTAAAACATTTTACATTTTTGTATTCTCTGTAGACATGGATAACATCTAGACAGACTCCTGCTTCCCACACTCTATCCTTTAAGACAATAGGACAAAATGGTCACAAAGAATTACATTTTTTTTCCTCAAGGTTAAGCTGACAAAGACTGAAAATAATATACCAGAAAGGAACAAATATTTTTTCTGTTTTTTTTTTCTGTTTTCCCCTTTTTTCAGTAAGCAAACAGTCCTTTAGTAACATAAAAAAATGTCTTATTGAAAAAGTAGTTTAGTGTTATCAGTGTTCTCACATATATTCCATGACAGAGAACAGAATAATAATCATTTTGCCAAGCAAAAGCCATAAATTGTAAGTACACTTCCAATTCTCCCCTATTATCAAAGGTCTATAAATTTCATGTATTGGGATATGAAGGAATAGAAAGTTACTAAACATTAAGGTTGCCTGACTCTTCTACTTTAGAAAAGCTTTGTCTAATTAATGAAGAATACTGCATCTTAAAACTTTTAAAACTGTATCTTAAAATTGTGCTGTTAGGACCCACAAGTTTGTATACAATGTAATTGTATAGAATAATGAGTGAATGCAATTTAAAATAAATTGTGACATCATTTTACATATGCACACATATTTCTGCAACCCAGCAAATGAATTAGATTAGCCTATGACTGTAATTAACAAAATTAAATTGTCTGAAAATTACAAGTATTAAATATCTATTTTATGTAAGACAAACTGCTTTGAGCTAGTTTTATACAATTAAATGTAAGTGATATAATGATACAGAACTCATTTTAAATCTTGAAATGTATTCAGAGTTGGAGTTTTTCAAGTAGAGAGAAAGAATAAGACCTACATTTGAACATGATTTAATGTACAGTCATTTAAAAGTTTTTCCTAATTACATAGAACACTTCCTAATGCCATACACAAAGATAAACTCAGAAATTAAAGATCTAAATGTAAGACCAGAAACTATAAAACTCTTATAGGGAAATGTAGGCAGAACACTCGATGGCATAAATCAAAGCAATATCCTCTATGACCGCACCTAGAGTAATGGAAATAAAAACAAAAATAAAAAAGTGGGACCTAATTAAACTTAAAAGCTTTTGCATAGCAAAAGAAACTACAAGCAAGGTAAAAAGACAACCCTCAGAATGGGAGAAAATAGAAGCAAAGAAAACAACTGACAAAGAATTAATTTCCAAAATATACAAGCAGCTCATACAACTCAATACTAGAAAAACAAACAACCCAATCAAAAAGTGGGGAAAAGACCTAAACAGCTATTTCTCCAAAGACATACATATGGCTAAAAAACACATGAAAACAGGCTCAACATCGCTCATTACTAGAGAAACGCGAATCAAAACTACAATGAGCTACCACCTCACAACAGTCAGAATGACCATCATCAGAAAGTCTACAAACAATGAATGCTGGAGAGGATGTGGAGAAAAGGGAACCCTATTGCATTGCTGGTGAAAATGGAAATTGATACAGCCACTATGGAAGACGGTATGGAGATTCCTTACAAAACTAGGAACAAAACCACCATATGACCCAGCAATCCCACTACTAGGCATATACCCTGAGGAAACCAAAATTGAAAAAGACACATGTACCCCAACGTTCATTGCAGCACTATTTACAATAGTTAGAACATGGAAGCAACCTAGATGTCCATTGACAAATGAATAGATAAAGAAGCAGTGGTACATATATACAATGGAATATTACTCAGTCATAAAAAGGAATGCATTTGAATCCATTCCAGTGAGGTGGAAGAACCTAGAGCCTATACAGAGTGAAGTGAGTCAGAAAGATAAATATCATATACTGATGCATATATATGGAATCTTGAAAGATGGTGCTCATGAATTTATTTTCAGGGCAGCAATGGAGAAACAGACATAGAGAACAGACCTATGGACATGGGGCGGGGGGGGAGGAGGGAGAGAGTGAGAAATATGGAGAGAGTAACATGGAAATTTACAATACCATGTGCAAAATAGATAGCCAATGGGAATTTGCTATGTGACTTAGGGAACTCAAACAGGGGCTCTGTGACAATCTAGAAGGGTGGGGTGGGAGGGAGATAGAAGAGAGGTTCAGGAGGGAAGGGACAAGGGTGTACCTATGGCTGACTCTTGTTTATGTATGACAGAAAACCACAGAATTCTGTAAAGCAAATATCCTTCAATTAAAAAAATTAAGTGGAAACAAAAAGTTTTCCTAATTACATAAGGATAGCTGAGATGCACTTTGGCATATTTTTTTTCATTTGTTTTTATTAGTTGGAGGCTAATTACTCCACAATATTGTAGTGGTTTTTGCCATACATTGACATGAATCAGCCATGGACTTACATGTGTTCCCCAAATTTGCAACAGAGCATTTGTCATTTTTACCATTATCAGTTTCATAGACTACTGTTCAAAAAAAAGTGTAATGCCATAGCAACTGGATCCTGTGAGCAGGGGTAGGAATTTATACCCAGTTCTAATATTCCAAGAACATAGATCTCTTTCTTCTTGTTCTATCTTCTCCTTTATTCCTACTTTGCTTATTTATCTATTGATTACTACTCTTTCTGTTGAATTTTCAAGGTGTATCAGTGATCAAGTTTGCAATGATTATAAAAGTTATCTTTTGATTCAAAAACAAAACAAATTAATTCTGTTTGGGGATACCTCTATGACTTCCAAACTTTCCCCTCAGTCCTGAAACTCCTAATGAGCTTCACTAGAAAAAAAGTTTTTTTTTTCTAGCAATTTTGTTTGCCAGAGTTATTTGTACTAAATGTGTGTGACTGCTTTAAACAGACCACTATGGAAAAGAGTTTAACTCTCAGTCTTTATCTTGAGTTCAAATGCATGTCATTTAAAGTAACACATGAGCTTTGGTGACAATGATCAAAGATATGAATTTATCTATGTAACCAAGAGCCAAATTAGAGGTATAGGCAATTAAAATTACATAGATGTGGAGCCAGGCCTTGGGATCTCCTGCCTCTGATCTACTGCCAACATTGTTCCTATTTTATCAGAGTATGGTAGCCAATAATTTTATATTTCATATATATATATATTCATATATATAATGTATAATATACACATTTATTATATACATATATAAATATATAATATACATTTATATATGTGTGTGTATATATATATATATAAAACTCCTTGGAGTTTTATGTTTCCTAAATATAATATAAAAACATAAGTATAAAATATTATATAAAATATTAAATACAGTTTTATATTTCCTAAAATTTACTGCCTCTCTGATTTACCATAAACCCTCACAAAAATTTAGTCTCTTATTCTACACTCTATTTCCTGAGATACAAGTAGAGATTCATAAAAGTAACTTTTGGATTCACAAATAAAGAGGGAAGTTTAGGGGCAGTTTGACTGGGATGTTCACATAAAAAGTCAATGGGGAAGCATTCAGAAAGAAATTCATTGACTTTGTGCTTCATCTCATTAGTCAAGTCACTCAGAACTATCAAACTAGCTTGTACAAGCTTTCAACTCTCAATCAGAAGTTTGAAAAAAACAAAATCTAAAACTCAGAAAAAATTTCCTTTAGCCTCAGGCACACAAAGACTGAATATAAGTGACAATTGCAAACTCTCCTAGAAAGAAACAAGAAGAGGAAAATTAGCTTCTATAATCCTCAAAAATGTCCCCGGGAATGAAAATAATCACTGAAGTCAAATGAGCCGGTTGTTTCTCCCATACTTGGTTCTGTGCTAGTTGGCTGGATGACTGCTGGTGGGAACTGATTGCTGGATGTGGTACACCAACCAGTAGGACTCTTTGTGAAAAAAATTAATGGAATGAAAACATGGTAATTAACCTTAAGCCTCTGGTAATTAATCATAAATAGACCAGTTTGTTTGATTTTTTTCAAATTTTAGGAAAAAGAAGCCACAGACTGCAGTGTGTTTAGTACATCAATGGGTCTACCCACAAAACATTTTTTCTTTTGAAAAAATTGTTTGGCTAGGGCCTTGAAAAAGTGTTTGACCAAAGTGTTTGAGTCAATGGCTTCCTGTAGACAGCCTCTGTATAGGGGTGTGATACAGTAGCCAACTGTGGAGCAATTTGCAAAAGATTTCAGCTGGCTGAACTCTATCCGGTCGTTTGGGTGCAGTGTTTGAATTAAGTGTTCATCTTGAAAATGTTTACCTTAAAACAAGAATTGCCTTCCTGTTTTATTTTGAAATATGCTTTTCAGCTGTTAGAATGTCATTACAGTCAATGTTTGCTTACCTAATTGGTTTTATAAAGCAAGTATTGTCCAGATGTTGCTTTAATGCTCTGAGTACTTCACAAAGTACTCGATATAAAAGACAAGCTCCTTTGTACTTCAAATGTCATGCCTTTATTTCCGTGTGTAATGCTCATATTAAGTATTTTAATATTAATGTACATTATCAAAGAGAGGACTGTTTCAGCATATCCTCAAGTTATTGTAGGTTCTCATAAACTTAAATGTGGAGATGAACGATTATCCAATTTCTGTGATTTTTTCCAGGTAGTATGTAGACCCGAAAATTTCATTACAAAAGAAGAACCTTATTTGGAATCTGAAAAAAAAAAAAAAAACCCAGCACAAACGAACCTATTTACAAAGTAGAAATAAAGCCACAGATATAGAAAACAAACTTATGGTTACCAAGAAGAAAAGGCAGGGGAGAGATAAATTGGAAGACTGGGACTGATGTATATGCACTACTATATATAAGACCCTCCTAGGCGGAATTACTGGTGAAGGACCTGCCTGCCAATGCAGGAGACTTAAGAGACACAGGTTTGATTCCCGGATAAAATGATGCCTTGGAGGAGGGCATGGCAACCCATTCCAGTGTTCTTACCTGGAGAATCCCATAGACAGAGGAGCTTGGCAGGCTAGAGTCCATGCAGTCACAAAGAGTTAGACATGACTGAAGCAACTTAGCACACACATATATAAGGTAGATAACTAATAACCTACTATATAGCATAGGGAACTCTATTTAATACTCTGTAATGACCCATATGGGGAAAGAAGCTTGAATAGGGTGCATATATGTATATGTATAACTGATTCACTTTTCTGTACAGCGGAAACTAACAGAACATTGCAATCAACTATTCTCCAATAAAAATTAATTTAATAAAAAAGAAGGGTCTCTCACCTTTTCATAGACTCCTCCTTTGCCTGAAATATTATCTGATCTCAACTACTTGTGATTTTATATTTTCCTTAAGATTCTGGTATTTCCACCTAATCTCTTCATTTAAATTTGTCAAGTACTGGCTATGTCCTTCTCAAAATTAACTATGTCCCTATATCTTTCTTCCCATTCCAAACATCATTTCTAGTTGGAATTTTTATCATTTCCTTAAATATTTTCAAAACCTTTTGAAATTGTTATACAGCCTATAGTTCCATCCTATCTTACAAGTCTTCCTCTTGAAAACCTTCCATCCAGTCTCCACTTTGCCAAACAGACAGAATACAACTCCATAAATTACTGCTCACCTATAAATGTATCTTAACCTCATGAGATGGCTGGATGGCGTCACCGGCTCGATGGACATGAGTTTGAGTAAACTCCGGGAGTTGGTGATGGACAGGGAGGCCTGGCGTGCTGCAATTCATGGGGTCGCAAAGAGTCGGACACGACTGAGCAACTGAACTGAACTGAACTGAACCTCAGATTTGCAAATGATACCACTCCAATGGCAGAAAGTGAAAAGGAACTAAAGAGCCTCTGGATGATAGTGAAAGAGGAGAGTATAAGAGCTGACCTAAAACTCAACACTAAAAAAAATTAAGATCATGGCATCTAGTCCCATTACCTCACGGCAAATATTAATAGCAGGGGGAAAAGTGGAAGCAGTGATAGATATTCTTTTCTTGGGCTCCAGAATCACTGTGGACAGTGACTTCAGCCATGAAATTAAAAGACACATGCTCCTTGAAAGGAAAGCTATCACACAGATGGCATATTAAAAAGCAGAGACAACACTTTGCCAACAAAGGCCTATATAGTCAAAGCTATGGTTTTTCCAGTAGTCATGTACAGATGTGAAAGTTTGACCATAAAGAAGACTGAGTGCTGAAGAATTGATGTTTTCAAACTGTGACACTGGAGAAGACTCTTGAGAGTGCCTTGGACAGCAAGGAGATCAAACCAGTCAATCCTAAAGGAAATCAACCCTGAATATTCGTTGGAAGTACTAATGCTGAAGCTCCAATAATTTGGCCACATGATGCAAAGAGCTGACTCACTGGAAAAGCCCCTGATGCTAGGAAAAATTGAAAGCAAATGGAGAAGCAGGTGGTAGAGGATGAGATGGTTAGATAGCATCACCAACTCAATGGACATGAATCTGAGCAGGCTCTGGGAGACAGTGGAGGACAAGGGAGCCTGGCATGCTGCAGCCCATGGAGTTGCAAAGAGTTGGTTATGACTTGGCAACTAAAAAACAGCAACAATATATGTATCTTACGCTCCAGATAAAATAGAGAATAAGCTATATCCTCTCAAAGGATATATTCCACTTTCCTACTTGTTTTGCTTCTACTATTTCTCTCCACCAAGAAGGCTTACTATTCTTTTACTCATTTTTCTTTACCCAATGTATTTGTCACAGGATACCTTAACTTCTTCTTCGCTCACATTTCTCTAATCTCAGAATATTTCATCTATTGTATTTTCTTTATTAAGTTTCATCTTGCTTAGCAAAATCCTTTACAATATATCCTTTCTTAAAGATTTTTTTTAATGTGGACCATTTTTAAAGTCTTGATTGAATTTTTTACAATATTGTTTCTGTTGTACCATGTTTTTTTGATTATGAGACATATGGGATCCTAGGTCCCCAACCAGGAACTGAACTCACACCCCCTGCGCTGGAAGGTGAAGTGCTAACCATTGGACGGCCAGGGAAGTATCTGCAACGTATCCTGATCCTGTAATCACCACAAGTCCCTGGTGATTTTTTGAATGTGCCATGTTCTTGCAAATCCTAAGATTCTATGAAGGGTTTTGGTATTCTTCAACAAAAGTAGCTCTGCTTAGACAAGAATAAAATTTGAAAACCACTGGATATAATATTACTCAGCTCTTAAACCCATATTTAAGAGCTAAGGAGAAAAGGAACTTAGTCTTTTTCATTTTAATGCTCATCCAAAGTGCCTTGCATGTGATAGGGATCAACAAATATTTAAATACCAGTTAAGGCTTTACCTCTTGTGAGTTACTGAAAACGTGAAAATCCTAAAGGAAAACATAAATACTTAATTTAAAAAGTACTTCTATATCTCACATGAGAGTAGATCACGAAAAGTTTAAACATAAGTCTCTGACCTGTTAAGGAAGATTTAGTTATAGAAATGTCATGTCATCTATGGGCTATGCCTGGTGATGTCTGACTCTTTTGGGATCCCAGAGGCTGTAGCTCTTCAGGTTCCTCTGTCTGTGGGATTCTCCAGGCAAGAATACTGATGTGGGCTGCCATTTCCTTCTCCAGGAGATCTTCCTGACCCAGGGATCACTGAGTCTCCCATATCGCCTGCATTGGCAGGTAGATTCTTTATCACTGAGTCGCCAGGGAAACCCAGATCATGGAAAGGTTAAACATAAGTCCTTGACCTGTTAAGGAAGATTTAGTTACAGAAATTTCATGTCATCTACGTTTGTACCTAATGGGAGAATCATTTGTAGCCTGGACTCCAGGAGGAAGGATTTTTCTCACCAAAACACAGTCAATTTAACTTTCCCTAACCATAAACAGCTAGTGGTAAAGAACCCTCCTGCCAATGAAGGAGACATAGAGATTGCAGTTCCATCCCTGGGGGATGTAGCCCACCAGGCTCTTCTGTCCAAGGGGTCACAAAGAGTTGTACAGGACTGAAGTGACTGAACACACACTCAGTTCAGTTCAGTTCAGTTGCTCAGTCGTGTCCGACTCTTTGCGACCTCATGGACTATAGCACGCCAGGCCTCCCTGTCCATCACCAACTCCCAGAGTTTACTCAAACTCATGTCCATTGAGTCAGTGATGCCATCCAGCCATCTCATCCTCTGTCGTCCCCTTCTCCCACCTTCAATTTTTCCAGCATCAGGGTCTTTTCCAAGGTGTCAGTTCTTTACATCAGGTGGCCAAAGTATTGGAGTTTCAACTTCAACACACTCACACAGTTTCAGCACACACTCACACAAACATAAACAGAGATCAGAAATGGAAAGAATGTATTTGTGGTATGATAATACATATGTTTATGATCTTTGTCCCTGTTTCCTGAAATAGGAAGTCCTATTTCAGGAGTCCTTGGGATTTTCTGAGTGATAATGAGTGTCTTTGTTATGTTAATGAAGTGACTCACAGTGAGCCCCTGAATAGCTTCAAGATGGAGACTGTTGTTCAGTGGATAAGTCTGTCCCACCTTTAGCGATCCCGTGAACTGCAGCACACCAGGCTTCCCTATCATTCCCCATTTCCCAAAGTTTGCTCAAACTCATGTCCAATGAGTCAGTGATACCATCCAACCATCTCATCCTCTGTCATCCCCTTTTCCTCCTGCCCTCAATCTTTCCCAGCATCACGATATTTCCAATGAGTTGGCTCTTCACATTGGGTGGCCAAAGTATTGGAGCTGGTCACCATGAAGACCAATTCTGTGGTTAGAGAGTTGGAACTTTGATCCAACTGAACCTCAGGGAATTTGAGATGGGCTGGAAATTGAGTTCAATCATGTGGCCAATGGTTTACTCAGTCAATCATGTCTAAGTAATGACACCCCCATACAAACTCTGGACAATAAGGCTCATTGGAGTTTCCTGGTTGGTGAACATCTTCATGGGCTGGGAGAGGAATGTATCCAGATTCCAGGAGAAGAGAGCATAAGAGCTCTCTATTTCACCCCACCACCTGACCTTATCCAATTTCTCTCTTTATTTGGCAGTTATAACTTTTATAACAAAACTGTAATCATAAGAACAGAATTCTAACAAATTATCCAATCTGAGGATGGTCAGAAGCAGGGGCTACCTGTGAAGAAACTACCTTTAACCTGGGTCAGTACTAAATCAAGGTTGTTAGCATTGGAATGGAATTCTAATTCAATTCCAGTGGTGTAGGAACACCCAGATGGTATCAGAGAATTGGTGTCAGAACGCAGTACTGCAGTTACTCAGGAGGTAGTTGTTCCTAAGGCATATATAAAGCACAGAAATGAGAGACAGTGATGTGTAGTGCCTGGCAAACAAGAAGAGGCACCCCAGGACCATACACAATTAACAAGAGAAACTTTGCCAAGAGTTAAGGCAAAATAAACTTTCTTAATAAGAAAAAAAAAAAATGACAGTGACTCTTGAGGCAAATTTTTGAGAGTCTTAAGGTAGACTGGGGCTTCCCAGGTGGCAATAGAGGTAAAGAATCTGCCTGCCAATGCAGGAGACACAGGTTCAATCCTTGGGTCAGGAATACCCCCTGGAGTAGGAAATGGCAATCAACTCCAATTTTCTTGCCTGGGAAATCCCATAGACAGCAGGAGTCTGACGGGCTATAGTCCATGGGGTTGCAAAGAGTCGGACATGACTGAGCACACATGAAAAAAATAAACAGGTACATATTAAATATCTACAAGGTCTATTTCATTATCCACAAATCATTGCTTGACTTAAAACAAAACAAAACCTAAGGTAGACTGAGAAGCAGAACTTGACTCCATCACCCTAACCCAGAATAAGATACCTTTGTACTTAGAGATGACAATGTAAGGATGAGGTGTATATGGGGATTTCCCTGGTGGTCCAGTCTTTCAGAATCTGCCCTGCAATGCAGAGGAAATGGGTTCAGTCCCCAGTCTGGGAAAATCCACATGCCACAACTAAGCCCATGTACCACAACGATCAAAGCCCATGTGCCTAGAGCCCATGTTCCACAACAGGAGAAGCCACCACAAGGAGAAGCCTAAGCACAGCAATGAAGACCCAGCATAGCCATAAATAAATAATTTCTAAAAAAAAAAAAAAATTAAGGTGTATACGGGTGTGGAGGAGTGCCGAGTGCCTCTGGATGAGAACAAAGATATTTCTCTAAGCCACACACATTAAGGAAGTTTCACCCATGTTAAAATGAAGACAGAAGGGGGAATCAATAAGAGAACTCTCCCCTGTTGTGCATTATTATGTTTAAGTTAACACTGCAGAGAAATAAATGGCATCTTCAATGTATGGCGTGTGTTCAGTCACTTTCACCTAACATTTTCACTATCTTTCTAAAGTAGGAATTGAAAGCTCTCTCCAAGTATTCTTGGAAATAGCTCCCAGAACTAGCAAACTGTGTAGTCAAAATTCTGGTACACCACATAGGCAAGAGCAAATGCACACTAACCAGCTTATTTCACCTTAACCAGGCTTGTGTCTAAATGCTTTACATATTCCACTTTTCTTTAATAAGAGTTCCAAACTGAACAGACATGTTCAAAGAAAACAATAATAAATAAATAAAAATCTAAGACCTGGGACTGGTTCCAGATTGTAAATGGCCAAATTGTTTTAGTTCCGGAATTCTGAAAGGAAATATATTGAGAACAGCAACTATTGACTCAGACGGCAAATTTCCCTGCTGAAATATGCAGGAAGTGGGAGTGATGTAAATGAGTGTGTGAAGGGGCATTATGTCCTGACTTGATGAATGAATAAGCTTAGTTGACCATTATCAAAATATCATGGGAACCATAAAGCTTACCTTCTCCCTTTCTTACAATCTGATAATCCTTAGAAAACATAAAATATTTCTTCCTGCTCATTCAATATATTTAGTATTTTCTGCTTGAGGGGAAAAAAGTATTAAACTGAACAATTTCTGCTTTAAAACACATTCTAAATTTTACTTTCATAAGATCCCAGGTTCTCTTAAAAGTCTCAAGAGGTCACCTAAAAATATTTTCAACAAATTTGTATAACAATTATAATTGTAATGTCACAAAATCTGACATAAAATTTCCAAAAGTAGGCAAATCATTGGATCATGAAAATAACCACAAATTCATAAAATCTGATTTGCCATAGCACAATACTTTAAAATATGTGGTGGTTAATTTTATGTGTCACTTTAGCTGAGCCACAGTTTCCAGATATTTAGACAAACACTATTCTAGATGTTTCTGTAAGGCTGTTTTTGACTGAGATTAACATTTAAGTTGCTAAACTTTGAGCAAAGCAGATTGCCCTTCATAATGTGGGTGGGACCCATCCAATCAGCTGAAGGCTGAATAGTACATTCAACTGATCTCTCCCCAGGACAAGAAACAATTCATTAGCAGATAGTCTTTGTACATGAACTGCAGCATGGGCTCCTCCCTGGGCCCCAGCATGCTGCTCCAGATTTGGGAACTTGCCAGCCTCCAGGTTTGAGCCAGTTCCTTAAACTTCTTTCTATGTATTATATACATTCTACTGGTTATGCTTCCCTGGAAAACTCTAATATACAATAGAAACAATAAACATAAGTCAATGGGCAAAAGTAGTTTTCAACCTAAAAAGAATAACCTTGAACTAAAGAAGTATTTATGCAATGAATTATATATGTTATAATTAAAAATTCCCTAATCACAAGTATCTGTTCACTCTTGCCACCCATCACAGAATATTATCAATGATCAAATTACATTGCCTTTGATAATAGTATTAAATAGTATTTTTAATATATACTGACAAAGGTATTTTCCTTTTCTGCCCAGTTTTCCTCCTTCTGTTAAGAGTACTTGACTTTTCTGTGGGTAATTAATTACCTGTTTGAGGCTGACCTAATGCACTGGACCGGAGGTAGGCTTGCCTGCATGTGGAAAGCCCATATATAGGCTAAATGGAAGATTGATAGGCCCTGCAAAGTAGTTACTGGTAAAGGGGGGTTCTGGAGCCTTGGCACAGGCACCAAAGAAGAGAGGTGGTCTAAGCAAACTGCAGTAAGAACTTCAGGGCCCAGAACCACATGAGGCCAGCAGTCAGGGTTCAGTGAGGTTTCCTTGACTTCAGTTCAGTTCAGTTCAGTTGCTCAGTCGTGTACGACCCTTTGTGACCCCATGAATCACAGCACGCCAGGCCTCCCTGTCCATCACCAACTCCAGGAGTTTACTCAAACTCATGTCCATTGAGTCAGTGATGCCATCCAGCCATCTCATCCTCTGTCGTCCCCTTCTCCTCCTGCCCCCAATCCCTCCCAGCATCAGGGTCTTTCCCAATGAGTCAACTCTTCGCATGAGGTGGCCAAAGTATTAGAGTTTCAGCTTCAGCATCAGTCCTTCCAATGAACACTCAGGACTCATCTCCTGTAGGATGGACTGGTTGGATCTCCTTGCAGTCCAAGGGACTCTCAAGACTCTAGTAAAAGTGTTTTCTGAACTCTGTTATAATCATCTCACAGGCAGAAAGGTAAGAGACTTGGACGTCTCTTTGTCTGACAAGTCCCCTCACCTGGCAGTTTCCTCATTTCGCATAAACTGCTAACTGTCAGCCCCAGCTTAAACTGATCAGGACAAGAGACGTCGGCTCATTTAGATGTATCCCAGAACACCTGAAATACTCCAGGATGGGTATGTGACTCGAGTCAGGACACTAGGGCCACCATCTCTGGACAACTTCTGGGAATGTCAGCCAAGAAAAGTTCTTCCTTGGGTATTGTGATGCTGCAATGGGTGGAGGCAAGTTCTCCTTTCCCTCCCTTGTTGGAAGATCTTTCTGAGAGTAAAAGTGAAGTCGCTCAGTCATGTCTGACTCTTTGTGACCCCACAGACTATAGCCTACCAGGCTCCTCAGTCCATGGAATTTTCCAGGCAAGAGTACTGGAGTGCATTGCCATTTCCTTCTCCAGGGGATCTTCCCAACCCAGGGATCGAACCCGGGTCTCCCACACTGCAGGCAGACGCTTTACCATCTGAGCCACCAGGGAAGAGTAAATCATACAGAAAAAAGCAAAGTCCAGACAGGGAGAAAAGGGATACTGTCAGTGAATGTCTGTTTGGATCAGTCATACATAAAGTCATATCCACCTCCTGGAACTTTTGGTTACAGGGGCCCCCAAAAAACTCACATTTAGCTCAAGAATAAACTCAAGTTCTGTTGCTTGCAAACCACAAAAGCCCTAATTCACTTAGATAGCTTTCCAAGAATTATACCTAAAAGTTACAACAAATAAAAGCTACCTTTAGACCTATATCAGGTACTTGACTTTTATGACATAATGTGTTTTAAGACCTTTTGGCAAAGAAACAAAGGCTTCAGGGCAATTGCTCATAAAACTGGAAACTGAATTGAGCGAAGGCTTTTCTCAGTACACTGACCTCATTTTCATTCTGTTCCTTACTTTCCATTAGTCCTTCCCGAAACTTATTCAAGGTGGGTGAGGAAGATGCTGAGCACAGGAAGCAGAAGACACAGGAAAAAGTGATTGAAACCATACCTTCTCTCCCTAAACAGCCACCATTATTTTCACATTTGTTAAGTGTACTGTTAATGCAATTTTATTCTCAAACTTAGGAACTGTGTTTTGGAATGGAAAACTCCCTCCTTTTCTCCGTATGCTCTTCGTCTATCTACATTTGAGCATCTTTTTTTTGTTGTTGTTCTCTTCCAGTAAACAATTTGAAGTCTTCTAAAATGAGAGTCTTGGGCAGGGAACCAACCCAACGATGTCAGGGTTGTACTTCTGTCCTTAGGAAAGGTATGTGAGGCATTCCTTTCCCCAGGCTACCAAGCACCTCCACTATGGGGGTCACAGTGCCCCAAGGAGCACAAAATCCAGGGAGGTGTCCCATTAGTTCCAGGGACAGGAACAATGCAAAGCAAAATCTATATTGCCCACACACTCATAGGTATAAAAGAGCTGCTTCTGAGGACACACCAGGAGGCCACCTAGGTGGACATTAAATGTTTTTGTAAAGAGATGAGTAACTGTCAATGCAAGTCATATCCTTTTACCATAAATATAGTGCCAGAATTTTTTTTGTTCAATCATTATTTTTAGTTTATTTATCTTTATTGAAGAATAGTTGACTTATAAGGTTGTGTTGGCTTCAGGAGTACAGCAAAGTGATTCAATTGTTTATATTCTTTTTCAGATTCTTTTCCCTAACAGGTCATTACAAAATATTGTGCATAGGTTCCTGTGCTGTAGAGTAGGTCCTTACTGGTTATCCATTTTATATATAGTAGTGTGTATATGTAAATCCCAAAGTGCTAATTTATCTCTCCCCCCAACTTTTCCCCTTTAGTAATCATGTTTGTTTCCTGTCTGCAGGTCTATTTCTGTTCTGTACATAGGTTCATTTGTATCATTTTCTTTTTTAGATTCCACATATAAGCAATATTATATATTTGTCTTTGGCTTACTTCACTTAGCATGATCATCTCTAGGTTCATCCATGTTGCTACAAATGGCATTATTTCATTCTTTTTTATGACTAATATTCCATTGTGTGTGAGTATGTGTATACACATATACACAAATATATATATATATATATATATACACACACATATATAAAACTGGGGCTTATATATATATAACTGGGCGTTTTATATATATATATGTATAACAGGATATCATACATAAATAACTGGGGCTTCCCAGGGCCCTAGTGGTAAAGAACCCACCTGCCAATGCAAGAGACATAAGAGATGAAGGTTCAACCCCTGGGTCAGGAAGACACCCTGGAGGAAGAAATAGTAACACACTCCAGTATTCTTGCCTGGAGAATCCCACTGACATTGGCAGAGGAGACTGGCAGGCTACAGTCCCTGGGGTTGCAAAGAGATGGACGTGACTGAAGGGACTCAGCACACATGCACACACCTATTATAATCAGGTGCATGCATGTTCAGTTGTTTAGTTGCGACTGGCTCTTTGTGACCCCATAGACTCTAGCCTGCCAGGCTCCTCTGTCCATGGGATTTTCCAGGTAAGAATACTGGAGTGGGCTGCCGTTTCTTCCTCTAGGGGATCTTCCCAACCCAGAGATCAAACATATACATATGTTTGATATATATCTACTCTAAGTAGTGCTGGTACAAACACTGGGGTGCATGTATCTTTTAAATTTTGGTTTTCTCTGGATATCCAGGACTGAAATTGCAGGACCATATGGTGGTTCTATTTTCAGTTTCTTAAGGTACCTCCATGCTGTTCTCCGTAGTGGATGCACCAACTTACATTTCCACCAACACTGTACAATTTTTTTAAATGCCAGGTTATCTGAGACTCCCTAGTCAGTGACAGTATGAAACTACACAGAAGGGAGAAACACAATCCCGTTTAGCCAACAGCAGGGTAAAGTCAAATAACTCCAAGTTGCAGCTTGGGAATTAAGATAAAGTGGTAAAACAGAGAATGGATAGATTATAATTTGTAGATTCTAGACACACGAATGTGTTCAAGGAAGTTGTAAAAATCTTTTTTCTAGGGGACGGTTCATGATGAAAATACCGTCTACCATATGCTTGCCTTTGGGCAGGGAATGGATCAGATACATATTTTTAAGCCAGTCTCAGCTCCAAGTCCCAGTCATACGAACATGAAGAAAAAGAGCTGCTGTTGACGGAACCAGCGTGTTTTTCTCTGACTCATTCACATTATGCAGAATTGGCTCAAAAAAGAGAACAGATGTGGGTCATCAGGGTGCAGTGCTGACTTTTTGGCTCAACTAAGTAAGAAAATCTTCTATACTCCACACTCACAGATGCATGGTATTAGCTAACATTTAACACTTCAAAACAACAGGAGAATGGCTAATAAAAAGGAGAGAAAAAAATTCATCCTTTTTTTCATCACTTGGAGTACAAAGCGTGTCCAGTAAAAGTCAATCCCTGATACTACTGTATCCAGTGCCATTTTGCAATAAGAAAGCAATAAATTGAATAAACTTTTACTTCTCCCCCAAAAGGCTGATTCTCTAGTGTTTACATTTCTCAGCCATGAATTGCTAACTCCTGTTATTTTTGTTTTCCAAGAGAGAATTAATCTGAAAGTATAATTTTTTTTTTCCTGGAGATATTCTGCTCATTTTCCAGCTATCTGTGGATAAGCTGCATATCTGAATTGATAAAAACCAGATTGTTCACTTCTGATGAAATGTTGATAGAACCACAAACTGCTTTATGAATAAAATTTGATTAAAATTCTTAATAACATGCAGACCTTTGGCTACTTGGATTTGTTGGGGTCAGGTGTGCAATCACACACTGCCTTAAGATGCATGGATCAAAGCACAGCCAGATCAAAGCACAGTGGATCAAAACATACTTAAAGGAGTACAGACCCCAGGTTTTCCTGAGTGAAGGCCAGACTTGGTCCTTAACACATTTGCATAATTCCCATTTGAAATTAATAGGGCTTGCAAAAATACATATTTGGGGGGAAATGTTAATCCAGCTCAGAGATTGTTCTTTAATAGCTGGTTGTTCAGAAAACTTTATCTGGCATGGCCAAACATGTCCACTAGTCTTCTGCTCTCAGTTTAGGAAGTCAAGAAGAAAGTCTATATGAGTTGAGCGAACATGTACACAGCATTTCAGAAGAGGGTTTGGTGACCTTGATGCTCTGCTGTGTTGTTGATGCTACTACTGTCGTGATTTATCAACACTAATCATAACAACCTTATAAAGTAGATATTCGTGTTTTATTTTTACAAATGAAGACAATGTTTGAGAAGTTAAGTCAATTTTTCTAAAGTATTACAGGAAGTAGCTATCAGAATCAGGATTTACACTGGTCAAGCCAATATAACTTCCAGAACTCATGCTCTTTTGATACCCAAATGAGCAAGCAACTTGTTACAAGGACCAGGGGCTTGAACCCAGGAGATACTGAATACCTGAGGATCTGTTCCAAAGGTGGACCCTCTAACCAGCTTCGTCCCCAAAACTACCACTGTAGCTATGCACCCAGAGGTAAAAAGAAAGTAACACCTAATGGGATAAAAAGTGAGAAACATTGATATTTAAAATGGATAGCCATCAAGATCCTAATATAGAGCACAGGGAACTCTGCTCAATGTTATGTGGCAGACTGGATGGGAAGAGAGTTTGAGGGAGATTGGATACACATGCATATGTATGACTAAGCCCTTTTCCTGTTGACCTAAAGCTATCACAACATTGTTAATCTGCTATATTCCAATATAAAATAAAAAGTTTTTTTAAAAAGTGAGAGAGGTTGAATAGAGATGTCTTCAGATCAATCAACTCTCTTACTAACTGCAATCGGAGCTCCAAATAAATTTCTTCATTCTCAATCCTTTGTGAAAAAAATAGAAATCAGTCCTAATTGATATTATCTGGTTCATTTTACTCTTTTGCTATATTGCATAATTATTATGTACTCAGTCTAGGATTTTTTAAATTATTCTCTCATTCTCCTTTGTGATAATTCTTTTTTCTTTCTGAAAAGTGTTGGTTGTGATACAAGAAGCCACCATATTCTTAATCATAAATGAGAAAATTGAATGTTTATTCAAAAGCACCAGGTTACAAATCGGGGCCAAGAATTTATAAGGTGTCCACTTTTTTGGACACCTGACAGCTTGGATTTCTCTGACTTTTTTGACACAAAAGTATCAAGAGATCAGTTTTCTGGCTGTTCTATATGACTTTGCCAAACCCACAATATGTAGAAATCTATCAATGTAATAAATAATATGAAAAACAAATCCTGGGAAAGGGATTAATTTTGGTGGAGACTTCCTTCAAATAGCGAAATTCATCTTTCTCAAAAGAAGGAGAGGAAGCTGCTAATGTTGCCTTGGAAAATCTAAAAGTGAAATATGTTCACTTCTCTTTACTTATCCAAATATCTCAACTTAGTTCAAGCAATGGACTCAAAACATCCTGTGATTGAAAGGACAGATTTTTTCTTTTTCAGTTACTTTCCCTAGCTGATTAAAAACAGAAAATTTATAGTGTAAGTAATAAACAGAAGTGATATAAAATGCTCCCAACATATAAATAAATGCAAAAAGATCCACAAGGGAAATGGGAAGAAAAATTGAGGTCACAAAAAAGGTGGTTTTCAACAAAACAAAATTTCGAGATGTTAAAGAATTAATGAGGAGCTATGATTTTTTTCCCCTTAAATAATACAGTAATTAAAAGCACAGACTCCGCCACTTTATAGCTGTGTCGTCTTAGGCAAATTACTTCACATCTTCCCATCTTATTTCATCTCCCATAATATAATTGTGCCTAACTTCAGATGTTGTAAAGATTAAATAATCTGATATTTAAAAAGCTCTGAAAATGTTGCCTGATACATAAAAATGTCTCCCTATATAACTGCCAAACAAATGTCACTCCTTTATTAAAATCTAAAACTTGAATTTGAAAGGAAGCCACTACTTTTAGAAGGTTGCCTAATGTATTTAATTCTGTGTATTCTACTCTTTGCATGTCACCATGGTGACATGGTTGCTCCCCTCTTGTAGTAGGGAGAAAGAAGGTATATTTCAAATCTGGGCTCATCTTTTATCTTCCAGCAATTTTCTCATCTTTGACATTTATTTTAAAAGACCGCTCACCTTCAAAGTGATAAGACTAATGAGCAGCAAGGTTAATGGACTCTACATCTCTCAGGGGTATCAATTCTTTTATCTCACTGAAACGTATTAAATATTCTTAGGTAAAGAACTCACAGCCAATTGAAAAGACATAAGAGATGTGGATTCAATCCCTGGGTCAGGAAGATCCTTTGGAGGAGTGCATGACAACCCACTCCAGGATTCTGGCCTGGAGAATCCCATGGACAGAGGAGCCTGATGGGCTACAGCCGGTGGGGGTCACAAAGAGTTGGACATGACTGAATTGACTTAGCAAACAAAGCAAACTTTTATATTAGGAGTAACAGTGAGTCTTTGTTAAGGTGTATGTGCCCAAAATACTAGTACAGGGGGAAGGCAAACATAGCTAATTTATCAAACACTAAAATTAGTCTTATCTAAATGTCTATTGCTTTGAGTTTGAAGTTTGGTCTAGAATAATGGCTCTCACATATTAGCATGTATTAGAATCACTGGGGGGCTTCCTAGGTGGCTCAGTAGTTAAGAATCTGCCTACCAAGGCAGGAAAGGGGGGGTTCGATCCCAGGGTCAGGAAGATCCCTTGGAGAAGGAAATGGCAACCTACTCCAGCAATGTTGCCTGTAAAATCCCATGGACAGAGGAGCCTGGCAGGCTACAGTCCATGGGGTTGCAGAGTCGGACAAGGCTGAGTGACTGAGGAAACACAGACAGCACAGAATCGCTAGGAGGTCTCTAATGCTGGCTCCAGTCCCCAGAATTCCTGATTAAGTAAGACTGGGGTGGGTCCCAAAAGCTCTCCTTCAAATACGTTCCCATGTGAACTCATCTCCAGAGATCACACTTTGAGAACCTCTATTCTAAATCTATTTAATAAACCCACTGTGAGGTTTCTTAAAAAAAAAAAATTACAATTACAAATTATAGATCAGAATCTCGAGAAGTAGGTCTAGGCAACTGCATTTTTTCCTAAAATCCTCCCCAGTTGATTCTCTGGTAGAGTCAGGATTGAGAACTCCCGGTCAGGAGAAAGAGTTATCAAGTAAGATGGTGTTGGACCAGACTTTTTATTATTATTATTATTTATTTTATTTTTTGGCTGTGCTGGGTCTTTGTTGCTACATGCACTTTTCTCTAGTTGTGGTGAGCAGGCTTCTCATTGTGATTGCTTCTCCATCACTGAGATGAGCTCTAGGGCTCATGAGCTTCAGTAGTTGAGGTTCCCAGGCTGCAGAGCACAAACTCAGTAGCTTAGTTGCTCCATGGCCTGTGGGATCTTCCCGGACCAGGAATTGAACCTATTTCTCTTGCACTGGCAGGCAGATTCTTTACCACAGAGCCACCGGGGAAGCCCTGAACCAGATTTATACCTGGGAAGCTTTCCCAAATCATCCTTACCCCTCCCTTAAGGTTAGAGTATACCCTGGGAAGGCAGAGGAAATACAATTTTTAAATGTTTCTCAAAGTTAGTGTTGGGGTCACTTCAGTCAAAATTGACTTATATTCATTAAAAATGAAGATCCCTTGCCTCATTTGGGATCAACAAATTCTCCGATGAGTTTACACACCCAACTGAAGTTTGAGAACTACTGCTCTAGGGATCAGAAGAAGCAGGTTCTAATTCTTCCTTGCAGATTACAAGTTGCACTGGAACCTTACAATTAATATGGTAATTGATAAGTTTACCAGCCTTAGAGGGAGGAAAGGAGAGTTTATAATAAAGGAGGAAGACAGGAAGAACAGGGGCAGATGGACTGGATAGAAAAAGGAGTGCTGATAGAGGCTCCTTTCTCCTTACCAAAGGGGTTTCGCTGGTGGCCCAGTGGTAAAGAATCTGCCTACCAAGCAGGAGACGTGGGTTCAATCCCTGGGTCAGGAAGATCCCCTGGAGACAGAAATGACAACCCACTCCAGTATTCTTGCCTGGGAAATCCCATGGACAGAGGAGCCTGGCAGGCTGCAGTCCATGGGGACTCAAAAGATTCAGGCACGACTTAGTGACTAAACAAGTCACTGATTTCCTTACTGAAATCAGTAACCAATCAGGTGGCCTCTCTTCTCTGTAATTTGCCTTGGCACACAAGGACAGAAGGTCTTCTGCTGATCCACATTTCTAAAGCACCAAGCAGGCTCTGCGCACAGTTGGGTTGATTGGTTGATAGTCATCTTGACACAGAGAAAACAAAAGAGCAGAAGAATTTTGCAGAGAGACGTTTTCATTTTCCCCTTTAAACAAGGAAAGAAAAGCCATATGTGGGGAAAGATGGGATGCAAACATGATTCTATAGCTTGGTGAAAACAAGAGAGACTAATATAAAGTGAAATGTTTAGGAAAGTGACTACTGAGAAGAGACTGTCCTTGATGCTGTTTTAATGAACTTCTATTCTTCAAAATCCAACACCTGATTGCAGGCCTTATCATCACAGTATTGATATGATTTCAAAACTGACTTTGGGGGGCCTTTCCAAAGAAGACAAAGTTGAATGAAAAGTCATGTCACTTTGGAAAGATCAAAACTGCCCGTGATATTGTCAGCCATCATCATTCTCTATACAACTTTCCAGAGTTTGTGATTTTGCTCCAAGAACTAATGTGCTTCTGATGCCTTCATGCCAAAGGGAAACCCCAAACTCTGTCAGATGGATTCTAGGTGAATCTCTTGGCTTATGGCATTTTCTGTTAGCCTACATCTTGGTTGCGCATTAGCAGCTTTAGGCTGCATATTACTGGCATCAGCCAAAGAAACGAAGGGCAATCAGTTCTACTTGAGGAAATCTGCCAAGAGAGTTTTATATCCCAGCATAGGGTTTCTAAGATTTTCAAATAACTAAAGAATTTCTGAGATAAAAATATGGTATGAACTATTAGGGTTACATACAGCTTTTTCTTCATTATGCCATATGCACTCTAACTCCTTAACAATGATTTAAAATTTTAGGATGAAAATCTGCAAACTTCTGAAAATCACCTAAGTATATAAAGTTATGGCCTCCAGTCCCATCACTCCATGGCAAATAGATGGGGAAACAATGGAAACAGCACCAGACTATTTTGGGGGCCTCCAAAATCACTGCAGATGGTGACTGCAGTCATGAAATTAAAATACACTTGCTCCTTGGAAGAAAAGCTATGACTAACCTAGACAGCATATTAAGAAGCAGAGACATTACTTTGCCGACAAAGGTCCGTCATGTCAAAGCTATGGTTTTTCCAGTAGTCATGTACGGATGTGAGAGTTGGACCATAAAGAAAGCTGAGAGTTGAAGAATTTATGTTTTTGTACTGTGGTGTTGGAGAAGACTCTTGAGAGTCCCTAAGACTGCAAAGAAATCCAACCAGTCCATCCTAAAGGAGATCAGTCCTGAATATTCATTGGAAGGACTGATGCTGAAGCTGAAACTCCAATTCTTTGGCCACCTGATGAGAAAAACTGACTCATCTGAAAAGACCCTGATGCTGGGAAAGATTGAGGGCAGGAGGAGAAGGGGATGACAAAGGATGAGCTGGTTGGATGGCATCACTGATTTGATGGACATGAGTTTGAGCAAGCTCCAGGAGTTGGTGATGAACAGGGAAGCTTGGTGTGCTGCAGTTCTTGGGGTCACAAAGAGTTGGACATGGCTGAGCGACTGAACTGAACTGATATAAAGTTACAAAGTCAAAGGATTCCCCCAGGACCTTTCCTGGAAATAAGAGGAAACTGAAAGCTTGTTTTCTTTCTGTTCTATCTGAAGTAACCAGAGCGTTCTATTTTTATTAACTTATCAGATTTACTAAGATTTACTATTTCTTAACTTACCAGACTTACTAAGGTTTACTAAGTTCTCATGTAAAATAAAACTGATTCTGGGAAGACTGGATTCTCCTATGTCATGCTATTGCTCAGCACTGTAGTAATTAGAGCTAATGTCCCAATGTTGCCCATCTTTTCAGTAGCCCAGTTCATTGTTCATCACTATTATTCTGAGGGGGGAAAAATGTGTGGAAACTTCTGGAAAGTGTGAACAGATTGGATTTATATGTGTGTAGGGGGGATGAGAATAAAGAAAGGAAGACAGTGAGCTGGCCCATTTCCCTTGAAAAGCATAAGATTTAGGATAGTAGTTCAAATCTATGTCAAGAAAGGATAATCTGAAAATTCAAAATAGCAGCTACATTTTTTACTACATCTTGTAAAGAGAATTTATTCTCTCTTGGAGAAAGACCATAAATTTTGACTGAACTTGTCAGAGTGAGAAAACATCACTTGAGTCTCCTACCAAGCATAAATATAATTGAAGGGAAATTTGTTCTATTTTGTTTAGAGTCAACAACACCACCATTTACTGACATGAACTCATGATTTTAATAAGATGAGAAAAACCTTAGTAATGACAAAATATTAGAAGTGGAGTAGCTAAATGATTAAGAGGAAAACATAATGAGAATAAATTTATCTAAAGGAAAAAGAAAAATGTTTTCCAATATTCAAAGCAAAATACATACATATAATATGTGACACAAGAAAAAACCATCTTTCCAGCATTATTTCTTTTCTTATGACAAAACCACACAAGTGCATAAGCTGTTTTCTCCTATGCTATTTTGATCATTTCTTGCCATTTAAGCCATAAATATGATATTAAATGTCACTATTATTAAAAACAATTTCAAATGGGTTAAACTAGCTATTTGGAATAAAGTGTATATGTGTTTTTAAACCAATGATATGAATTCGTAATTTATCTTTAAGAGGGTTTCTAAGTAGTGTCTGGAATCAACATATTGCTCTAGGAAGGCAATCTTTAAAGTGTGTTCCACAGACCCAAGGGTCCCTGAAAATTTTCCAGGGGTTCATGAGGTCAAAACTTTTTTTTATTATTATACTAAGGTTTTATTTGCCTTTTTAATTGTTACATTTGCACTGATGGTGCAAATGCAAAGATGGACAAACCTGCCAATGCCTGAGCATGAAGTAAGGCTATTGCACCCAGCATCATCACTACACACTTTCAATTTTTTAAAAAAATAATTTCAATTAATTTCCTTTATTTCCCTGATGGTCCAGTGGTTACGACTCCACACTTCTACTGCAAGGGGCACATGTTCAATCCCTGGTTGGGAACAGATACTGATATGGGCACACCTGGAGCTAGTTTTGCAGGCTTCCCTGGTGGCTCAGACAATAAAGAATCTGTCTACAATGCAGGAGACCAGGTTCAATCCCGAGGTTGGGAAGATCCCCTGGCAAAGGGAATGGCTACCCACTGCAGTATTCTTCCCTGGAGAATCCCCATGGACAGAGGAGTCTGGTGGATTACAGCCCATGGGGTCACAAAGAATCAGACACAACTAAGCATGTAACACAATCACTTTCACTTCAGAGGGAGTTTTGTGAGGGCGATCAGTCAGAGAAACATTATGGAGTTAAGATCATTCAGAGACTTTGAAGTGCATACCATGTGAAGAGGTACAGTAATCTGAGGACTATAGAACACTGATCTTCTTCCCATCCCTTTCCTACTACTCTCCCTGCTTGACAGTATGATGCAAAATCAAGGTCATATACCTTTTCTTGCAGCATCTTAAAAATAAATTGTCCTTGACATAAAGAAATAATGCAGGGGACAAAAGCCAGAAGAAAACTCAAAGGGGTCACAGAATAAAAGTGAATGTAATGAGTTCAGTGGCAAGAATGAGATTAGAGAAAACAAACAGAAACTGCACCAATGGACTGTAACAAATGTTATCAAACCTACTGATTCCAGTGATGCTTTTCACTGTTGATGTACTTGAGAATGAACCTAAGAGTAAAGCAAAACATTCTACGTACAGAGCTGATCACCTAAGGGAAACTGACATGTGTCCACTGCTACTTTCATTTGAATGATAACTTAGGATAAGGAAGGAAGAAATAAGAGACTGTGCCATTTTGGTGCTTGTATTGCTCAGGGAACAGAAACCAGGAAACAGAAGTCGTCCAGATATTTTAACAGAGAGAACTTAATATAAAGTATTATGAGGGATACAGAAGTAGAAACTACAGGAGACAGCTACCACTCCCTACATCTGAGGAAACAAAAAGAAGAGGTTATTAAGACGTGAAAGCTTGGAGGGGAAGGGGCCCTGCAGAGCTGGGACCCAGGCCTCTGAATAGGACTGCTGTTTAATGGGTGCGGTACCGTAAACATCTGAAGAGAGGGCGCCACGGGGCTGGGTCCCGGGCTGCTCTACAAGGATGCTGCCCAAGTGCTGATGCCTCAGGAGAAAAGAGAGCTGACCTCTCAGGGGAAAAGCTATTTCTGATAAAACTATAACCCTTTAGGCATCTGTGTTTGTGTTACCTTAGAACTAAAAACTACTACCAATAAAAATAAAAGGGAAAAGAAACAAAATGCTGTGGAGAGGTTTACACTAAAGCTGGTGACCAAAAGGAAACGATAGAAAAATGCATGATTCTATTGCCAGTAACTTAAAAATGAACGGGATAGCACAGCCTATCAACAGAATTTTGAACACTTAAATTCTGAAAGATAATTATCAAGTGAGATTTTTTTTTAAAAATGTAAGATAGAGGAGGACATGGAAGTAAGCTGTGTTGGTGAGTGCTGGCTCAGTCACATTCAATTCTCTATGACCCCGTGGACTGCAACTCACCAGGCTCCTCTGTCCATAGGGTTCTCCAGGCAAGAATACTGGAGTGGGTAGCCATCGCCCCCTCCAGGGCATCTTCCCAACCCAAGGATCAAACTCGAGTCTCCTGCATCTCCTGCACTAGCAGGTGGATTCTTTACCACTGAGCCCCTGGGAAGCTCACAATATGTAAGTAAGTATGAACTCAAAATTATGTCACAGACCTACTAGAATTGTTTCAGGAAGATGATAGAGATGCAGAAAACTAAAATAATTGTTAAAAGGATGAGATATGGTTAATTGTAAATGTATAACAAGTAATGCTTTTAAAGACGTTATGTTAATAAGTGACAGGAAATTTACCACTCACCTTCTCTTTTGTTACCACCTTCTATTTCAAGGTAGTACTCTTAAATCCAGAAAGTGGCCAATGAATGTGTTAAAGTGAAATCAACTATAATAAAGGTGAAAGAATATCTAATTTAAATAAATTCCTTTCTCTGGCCCCACCTGCATTGCTTCCCAGGGAAATAAAAGAATGCCCAGATGCAACTATAGAAACAGTGTCTGCAATCTTGGAAAATTAAAGAATGGGAGGAGTGTCAGAAGTATTTATTTTCTGGTCATCTATGAGCAGAGGTGATGGATTCCACTGAATACAGTTTAGTAAGTTTGATTGATGTCTGCAATTTTAGATCTTAAGCATAAATTGTGATACCAGAATATATTCCAAAAGACAAATCACAATAAACTAAACTGATTAACTTTTTAAACAAGACTGTTAGAGAACAGAAGAATGTCATGGATAGAATTTGAATTAAAAAAGGTATGTGATAGAAACTCCCTGGATTTCTGTTTTGAAATGAAGAAATGCCAATGACAGCCAAAGATGTATTGCCATAATTAAGCCAATGGGTAATACCAATAGACTAATAACCTTACAGAAGCCAAACCATGTGCTATTGACCCATGACCTAAAGGAAGACATGGAGGCAGGTTCATCAAATTTATAAATGACATCACACTGGGAGGGATAGTGAATACATTGTATCTAGGTTCAATAGCCTCTCCAATTAATGGAAAGCTGTGATGAAACCAGGAGATGCAATTTATCATGTATCATATAAAATAATGCTCTTAATTTTTAAATTACATATTCCATGTTATGACAGTCCACTCTTAAAAATATCTGCTCTTAAAGAAGATCAGATGGTTCAGTTGACCACAATGTATGATAAGGATGTTGAGAACCAAAAATGGTGAGGTTACAGGGACTACAGAGCCTGAATACAGCTATTTATGAAACGGGGTAGGGATCATCCCATTTTAAGTTCTAAAGTTAGATTATCTATGAGGAACTGACTTGATGTACCTGCTTGAAGAGGAATATTGACAAAATGAACTTTATTCCAAAGAAGCCAAATGGACTAATAAAAGTCTGTGATGGTTTAGTCACTAAGTCTCGTCTGACTCTTGAGACTCCATAAACTGTAGCTCGCCAGGCTCCTCTGTCCATGGAATTTTGCAGCCAAGAATACTAGAATGTGTTGCCATTTCCTTCTCCAGGGGATATTCCCAACCCAAGGATTGAACCCTGGTCTCCTACAAGTGGATTCTTTACCAACTGAATGACTGTCTGGAGACCAAAAATTTGTACCTCCATGGGTGTTTATTCTAAAGGAGAGAAGAAAAACCATACTAATTGTCTACAAACATTTGAAGGCCTATCTTACGAAAAGTTTATTCTGAGTTTCCAAGACATCACACAAGGACCACTGTATGAAAGTAAAGAAGGTATTTTAAATGAACACATGAGGAGTCTTCCCTAGTAAAGGCAGTCATCTCACAAGGGAGCACCACTATCACAAGAACTATCTAAACAGAAGCTAGCCGATCAAGCTCCAGTCCTGTAGAAGGATTTCTTCATTTGGTGAGAAATTGGACTAGCTTTTTCTAAGACCTCTACCACTTCATTCTTCTTTAGTTGTACAGAATTGACAGTACTTGGAGGCATCTAGCTGGGACATCAGTAATCTAAACAACTCAGAACTAAGTTTTCTTCCCTATAAGGTTGAGAAATCAAGAAAAGCTGAGGATATAGCTAAATTACTTAGGCAAGAGCAGCTATAGAAACTCAGGTAAAAAGAGAGGGGAAATAATCACAATTTTAGATTTATGCTAAAAAGCCAAATGAATGTTAAGTCCACAAATGAATGTGATTCACATGTCACAGTATAAGAAACTGACATTAATACAGCCCTGAAGGTGGAAAACAAATGAACAGGAATATACACTGTCAGAAATAAATTTGATTAGAGCAAAATTGTACCTTAGTTGCATACACCTGGTTTTTCTTACTCTGGGTTTCAAAATCCTAGCCATACCTGTTAGAGGCAGCCTGGTTCAGATATCAATTTCATTAGGGGTCTGTGTTTCTGGGATTTATGAAAAAAAAAAAAAAAGGATGAGTGAGAATGATTGAGAAAGCCCAGAGTTTATTAACTTCAACACCAATACATACTGTGACCTCCAAGGGAGCCCTGGATACATTTCCTAGTCATCCTCTTAAATAGCACTAGAGAAAATCCTTAGCCAGAGTCATTACACGAATGTTCTCTGGGTAAATTTTATTTTATTTATTTTTTTTAAGATTTTTTTCTGATGTAGACCATTTTTAAAGTCTTTATTGAATTCATTACAATATTGTGTCTATTTTATGTTTTGACGTTTTGGCTGTGAGGCATGTGGAATCTCAGTTCCCTGACCAGGGATCAAACTTGTACTTCCTGCATTGGAAGGTGAAGTCTTAAGCACTGGACCACCAGGGAAGTCCCCTGGGTAAATTTTAGAGGGCTTTCTTCTGCTCTTCCTGTCTCATGAACCTCTTCTGTGTTCCCTGTGCAATTCTTTTGAATTGTGGTATTGGAGAAGACCCTTGAGAGTCCCTTGGACAGCAAGGAGATAAAACCAGTCAATCCTAAAGGAAATCAGTCCTGAATATTCATTGGAAGGACTGATGCTGAAGCTGAAACTCCAATACTTTAGCCACCTGTTGTGAAGAACTGACTCCTTAGAAAAGACCCTGATTCTGGGAAAGATTGAAGGCAGGAGGAGAAGGGGATAACAGAGGATGAGATAGTTGGATGATATCACCGACTCAATGGATATTAACTTTGAGCAAGCTCTGGGAGTTGGTAATGAACAGGGAAGCCTGGCATGCTGCAGTCCATGGGGTTGCAAAGAGTCAGACATGACTGAGTGACAACAAAAACTGACCTAAGTGGAATTACATTTCCTACTTTCAGGCCCCTTGTTACTATGAAATGAACTCCTGCTCTGTTCATAGGCTTTCTTAAGGTTACCTTGATATGCAAATGATCATTTATCAGCCACAAAGGATGCTTTGTTTACATCTTAAATGATTTTCAAACTGTCTGGCCTCTCATATTATTACTTATTATCTTTAAGTGATTTTTCTTTGGTTAGCTCAATATATAGCCGTGCTCCATATGTAGGTGTCCTTTACATCCTGTCATCAATATTCAAGTTTTCTGTGGATTCTTAATGACCTCATCCTGCTGACCATCTCTCTCCAAGAATGATGTGTTACTCAATTCTATTCCCTTCAATGAGAAACCTCCTATTTGGGGGGAAGGGTGGAGAATATTGGAACGGAAAAGAGACCTCCAATAGATAAATTCAAAAACTACATGATATCCTTTGTATTACCTATTAATTACCCTTCTTGGTAGTACTGGCTCTGTGTTTGGTTTGATTTAATTTGGTTTTCTTGTAACTACTGCATGCTCTATGTTATATGAACTAAACAAGCATGAAAGTACAAGCGTACCTTAGAGACACTGCAAGTTTGGTCCCAGACAACCACAATTAAATGAATATCACAATAAAGTGAGTGAAAACCAAGTGCATAGAAAAGTTATATTTACACCATACTGCGGTTTATTAAATGTGCAAAAGATGTCTTAAAAAAAAACACAATGTACATACCTTAATTAAAAAACAAAATACTTTACTGTTAAAAAAGGCTAACCATCATCTAAGTCTTCAGCAGCTCACAGCATTGACTCAGAGATCCCTGATGACAGATCACCACAACAAATATAATACTAGTAGTAAAGTTAAAATATTGAGAGAATTACCAAAATGTGACAGAGAAACACAAAATGTTCCCCCAAAAAAGGCACCAGGACTTCCCTGCTGGTACAGTGTTTAGGAGTTGATCTACTGGTACAAGGGACATGAGTTCAATTCCTGGTTTGGAAGGTCCCACGTGCCACAGAGCAACTGATCCAGGATGCCACAACTACTGAACCTGAGCTCTAGCGCCTATGCCACAGCAATGAGAAGCCCATATACCACAACTAGAGAGTAGCCCCCACTTGCTGCAACTAGAGAAAGCCCACACACGTAAACATAGCCCCAACACAGCCAAACATAAATGAATTAAAAAATTTTAAAATAATGGCACCAACAGACTTGCTTAATGAGGGTTGCCACAAATTTTCAAATTGTAAAAAACACAATACATGCAAAGTACAATAAAGCAAAGCACACTAGAATGAGGTCTATCTCTGTTAAAGGTATAAACAGAAACAGATTTTGTGATAGTCTAAAAATCTTTTCGTACTCTTTCCTAGGTAATACAATCCTACACATCAAATGTATTGTATCAATTGATTAGTAAGCATCTGGGCAGGGAAACTCAACTTCATCAAAGTCTGACAGTTGCTTTGGCCTGGAAATCATTTCCTCTTAAAAACCACCAAACTTGTCACCTGGCCATGATCAGAGCCATCCGATCATGCTATCTTTTGTCTCTTCCCTATTATCACTGGAGCCTCAACAAGTTCAGCCTCCTTGATGAGTCTAGTAGAAAGGATACAGAAACAGGGAGTCCCATTTCTTTTTCCAGGCTACACTGAGAACAGACTTCTTCTTCCAGACTGCACTGAGAGGAGACATAATCCTTATGCCTCAATCTTTTATAACCCAGAATCTGTGTCCTCATAAATAATACCATACTCAAGCACTATGCAGCTACAGTTTGAGTTCATCAGGGTTTGGAAGGCTGACATGACAATTAACATAGCATTCATAATCCTCTTTCTATGGGGAACTGCATTCTTTGTTTGAAATATCCACATCATAATTAATCTTTCAATATATAATCATTCATAAATTGATGAGTACATGTTATCCACACATTCTTGAAAACTATACATGCACCATAAACATTCTATGAAATGTATTTTATTTTACTGTTAGAGGGAATTTGAGAGACCCTTTCCTATCTGAGTGTAACTAACATCAAATTATTCTGAACAAAACTAACTTAGGTCCATATGATCTGTAACTAAAAAACAGGATATCAGCTATGTTGTACGTTTTTTTTTTTTTACCCAATTTGATTCATTAAAAACTATTTTCATTCTGTGCTGGGGGTGTCTGGCATCCCAAAAAGCAAGATACAAATGGATTTGAGCCATGACTGTCTCGGCCCTGAGAACAGACACTTGCTGGCACGTGTTCACAAGTGGAACACTGCATCCTGGCCACAGTCTGTCTGACTCTAACAACATCTGCCTGTTGAAAAAGTGGCCATCTACTAACTTCAAATAGAAGACACAGCAGACTTAGGCAATGGTCACAAAAATTGTTTTGGGTTCTACTTTTCCTGAGATTTACAGAGAGGTGCACAAAGTGTCTTTGTTTTCAGGGTTCACAGATTTGCTGTATTTGATGTCAAAATATGCTTTGTAGATAGCCAAGAATATTGCAATTTATGTGTATATTACGGTTTTGTCTAATATCTGAAAACAACATCATCTAAACATACCCAGTTGGTATCATGAGAGTTAAGAGAATCTAAGGAATGTGGTTTTCAAGAAAACTAACTTAGAGGTGAAATCAAAGCACACAGTGTTGGAATATCTTTTGCAAACTAACACAAATAGCTGCTTGATAAATGGCTTTTGTGGGGATGGTGGAGGGAGAGCCTGTCTGCATAGGTTCACCACATTGGGAAGTCCACCTCATGTTAAGTCAAAGGAAATTCAACAATGTTATCTAAAACATACAAAGGGCATAAACTGATATAAGCTTAAATTGACTGTGTAAATATTCTTAAGAAGATATTATTAAAACACCAAATGTTTTCTTTTGTCTAAACCATGAAATATGGAATTATGTAGCTTGGCCATTTCCTTTCAGACTGTTTAGGACTCAAATTACTTTTATTTCCTGTTTTTTTTTTTCTTCTTCTATTATGAACGGTACAAATATAAGCATAAATCTAAAAGAAGAAGGAAAATATGTTCTGGTCTCATTCAATGTGTATTACATTTTAGCTGAAATCAGGTATATGTGATAAAAACTAACAGGAGGTTTCCATCTCACAAGGAACACTGTGTTTCTTTTGACCTTGAATTATGGAACATAATAAAGGACTTCTTTTTCCTAAACTTTTCTAGCAATTTCCCAATCACATTCATTAGCAAATACAGGCCAGCCTTTACTTCAAATTTTTTCTTCTATATGAAATTACAGAAGATAGCAAGTATATAACATTAAGCTTAGATGCTCAAATATTCTTTGACAGAACAGATTTTTGTGAACAACTTAATATAAGTTATAGTCCTATATATTATTAAAATTTAATGGAAATTTAAACAGAAAAAAATGTAAGCTACACTGGTGATGATTATAATTACAGTATTAGATAGAAATTTAGAAATTTACTAGGGGATGAGAAGGACAATCATAGTTTTAAAAACCAGCATCAACTTCTGGAAGGTGGGGGTTGTCTTTCTAAACAGATAAGCACAATTAAACTGTCTATGGGACCGTGGCCAGCTCAGTGATATTTCCTTCCTTCTCTACATCTCTACAATTATTTACCTATACTGTGTGACAAGCAGCAAGAACCTAGAAATATTGGTCTTACCAACTACGGAGTGATACCAAATCAAGCCAGCATAAATCCAAGTTTTACCGCCTAGTTTATTCATACAACACAGCTCTTCCTGAATCTTGACATTTTAGACACCAACACCTATGTTAAAACAACTTCTAGAGTAGCGTGGAATAACGCAAAGAATATGGCTAAAATTAGAGACTTAGATGCTAATTCTAACATGAACTCTAAATGAATCAAGGCAAGATAATCAGCCTCCCTCTGACAAAAGAATGAGATCAAATTATTATAAGTCCCTCCTTGGTTTAAAACACTACCAAAACTTCACAGCTTACCACCGCTTCCTAAGCTTTTCAACAATGAAGGACCTATCTCCTCCCACACTTCTTTTTTTAACCACTACTACAGACGAGATTCTTTATGTACTTATCTCTCCATTTTATCAGCCAAAGATTAATGTGCATAATTAATATCACATTGAGTTAATATAAATTTGATATTTAAGTTAGGCCATGCAGCCTTATCTTGGATAAACATATGCAATTCATTAGCTTTGGGAGAAATAGTAAGGGTATGAACTACTCAGGGATCTAATTACATTTAACTGGAAATCACCAAACTAAGGAGAAGACACTGTCCAAGACAATGTAACTACTCTCGTTTGTCTTCCTGATTTAGCTACCTGGAGAGAAATCATTACCCTCTACAACTTCTCCCAGAAACAGACCTCAATCTGTTAATTGTTCACCTGGAGTGTTTTTGTTGTCATCTGAAGATCCTACGTTAGTGGATAACACATCTTGACCAATGCAATCTTAAAACCCATCCCAATGAATTGAGGCTACCCATTGACATTGCCACCAATAGTGCACAAGGGTTCCCTTTTCTCCACATTGTCATTAACACCTGTTGTTTCTTGTCTTTTTGTAATAGTTATGCTACCAGGTGTAAATTGATATCTTGTGGTTTGATTTGCAGAGCAAGAATTTGACCCAATAAGCCCAATCTGGAGACCGCTGTGTTAACCTTTGTATTATGCTGCCTCTCTATGCCTCACCTATCAACGTGCTGTGCTGTTTCAGTCGTGTCCGACTCTTTGCAACCTCATGGACCCTGTAGCCCACCAGGCTCCTCTGTCCACATGTTTCTCCAGGCATGAAGACTGGAGTGGGTTGCCGTGTGCTCCTCCAAGGGATCTTCTCCACCCAGAGATCTACCTATTTCTCTTGCATCTCATGCATTGGCAGACAGGTTCTATACCACTAGCACCAACTGGGAAATAAGCCTTAGTAATTCACTTATTCAGAAAATGAGGCAAGGAGTTGTAGGCAAAGGCTTCGTTTTGAAGTTAAGAGGTGATATGTAAAGCATCCTCTGGTTTAGAGTCAGATAGATTATTGTGTAACCATGGCTTAGCTAACTACTAGCTGAGCTACCATGGGCAAACCTCAGGCTCTTAGTTCGTGAAATGGCACAACAATCCTTCCTCCACTGTACAGTTGTGAAGCTTAGAGGAGAGGCTGTGCATGGTTTACTGGGGAGCCTTGCACACACTAGTCTAAAGCAATAATAATATTTACTCACCTTGTATCCCCAGCATCCTACCTGACGCCTGGGAGGCAACACAATTATTTTCTCAATGTATGTATTAATTGACCGAATAATTGATTGATGGACTGATGGGTTAATGGAAAGAATTCTTCAACCAATCATCTGATTCCAAAGATTCATCTCTCTTTTCTCTGCCGCCTTCTCTGCACTGAGAACATTTAACATGGATTAAATGGAAAGTTGGGAAACTTCTTCAACTGACCACAAAACAAGTATAAATAAAGGACTTTGATCATGAAGGAAAAGTTCAAAACACTGCATTTTTACCACAGCCATCATTAAAATTCTCATCTTTTAAAATTCTCTGGTATTTCAGTCTGGGGAAAGTTTTCTAAAAGAGATATAAATGATGATTTTTTAAATGATGAATGTTCAGGCATATTTTGGTAAACCATAAAATGCCTTCACTTTTCTCCTTCCACCCTCGCCCATTCACATCAGCATATAAAGTCTGCATTCCAGTCACCAGAGGAGAAGTGGAGACAGTGAGTTTTGAGCACATGGATGACAATATCACTCTGGGAGGGAAAAACATGAGCCTCTGAACTGCTTGCCAAGGCCAGAAAAACAGTGCCCCCATCCAAACACTGGCACTCACATGTATAGAAGGTTGGGACTTATTTTCCACATAAAGAAGAATCAGCCTAATCCTTCACAAAAAGCAAAGCATAACAAAGAAAAGAGATTTCATTTTTGGAAATTTACTGTCAGTGAAGGAGCAGGTCATTTTTTTCTCCTTCTGTTTCGGAGAATAATACTCTCTTAATAAGCGTCTCTTTCTCTATCAGAAAAAGTCTCTAAGTTGGCCAGATGGCTCAGTGGTCAAGAATCTGCCTGCCAATGCAGGCAATTCAAAAGACTCAGGTTCAATCCCTGTGTCGGGAAGATCCCCTGGAGAAGGAAATGGCAACCCACTTCAGTATTGTTGCCTGAAAAATCCCACGGACAGAGAAGCATGATAGGCTACAGTCCGCAGGATCGCAGAGCGAGACACAACTGAACATGCGCACAAAGCGAAAGCAAGACGGATGTTGCTATTTCTCTCATGTTGAGAATGTGAACTGTCTTCCAACACAGTTTAGAGGGGAACCCTTTCTGAGAATGCCGTGCGGTGCTACACATGGTAATTTGAATAGTCTCCTTTCCCTGGTCGCAATCTTTGATGTGTTAAAACATGTTTAAAAAAAACAACCAATAAGTGTTTTTAGGGAGCTAAGATCCCATATGCCTCAGGCCAAAAAAAAAAAAAAAAAAATTTTAAAAAAAACAGAAGCAATATTGTAACAAGTTCGACAAAGACTTTAAAAAATAAAATCCATTTCCAAAAGAAATGCATAAAAAGAATAAAAATAATAGGCATTCCTATCATATTTCAAGTGATTTCTGAAATAGAAAGTGGCAGGGGAAAAAGGGGGATAAGAGAAAATGAGAGGGGCATGCCATGAAGAGATCTAACCCCACTTCTCCACATTCACTCCCTGCCTCTTCTGTTGCCACTTTCAGGCATTTTGGGAGGCTCGGAAGAAGCTTTCTAGTTTATGGCCATGTTGATATTTCCTCTTGGGAAGGGGGAAAAAAAAAAAAAAAAAAAACATGGTCCACAAGCGGCGCATTAACCTGAAAGGGAAACATCTGTTCGGAACATGGAGCAATTTATTGGCTGAGTTCTGAACACAGGGCTTGTGCTTGAGAGCCTCTGTCTGATTCTGCGGGACTCATCCCAGCCCAAGGAAAGGAAAATTGGCCTTTATGGGCTCACTCGCCTGGGACATAACTGGATTAGCATAGAGATTATGTTTGTCATTTAGATAAAGGTGGTTTCCTTAATAGTACAGGAAATTTGAGAATGAGCACAGCATTTAATGGTAAGAAGGACATGGTTAAAATGGCAAATTTTACATTATGTATATTTTACCACAAAGAAATAAGAAGGATTTTTTTATAAGATATTTATTCCTTCTCATTGCTTCTCACCCTTTTGACTAAGATCAAGTGTAAAGATACTTATTCCTTCTCAGATTTTAGATTCTAAAACAGGCATTAAAACCCCCTAATTAGAATATCACCAAAGCAAATCCAACTTAAAGGATTCTTTTGCTGTGAACTTGTACCCTCAACTTTTACTAACAGGCAAAAGGGCCTTTTGTTTCTCTCTAGACTAATATTAAAGTTTTGGCTTTTTACAAGGGCCAGTGTCTCATCCTATTAAGTCTATGTTAATTGAGAGCACTTGAAGTGTACACAGATATGTGAAGATCAAAAATTAGGCGTGGCATGTACATGTAACTAAAATGGAAAAAGAGAGATGTTGAGGAGAGAAGCTAGGAGAATAAAATCTAATTTGAAAGTAAAGATTAGACTTGAGTTTTAAAACACCAGATTGGATCTTACAAATAGTGAATGAAGTTCCTGGACAAACCTGGCCATAAACCAGGTGCCTCACCACCATGGTTAGTGCCAATGTGCAACTAACAGCCATTAAGAGTCAAACACACCAACACATTAGAAAATAATTGCACTTAGAGCTGGGTATAACTAGTTGTATTATTGAAGATAATTTAATGTTTTTTCAAATTGCTTCGTAAGGTATAACTGATAAGAGGGAAAATAGATAACACTATGTGACAGACTTACATTGAATCATACCATACTTAATATTTGTATGCCAAGAAGATAAACACAAGCTAAACTAACCACTGCCAACATCAAAAATTGCACTTGAACTTACAGATTTGTGATAATAATAATCACTGTAAAATATAACTTAAAATTACTAAAGGAAGAAAGGAAAAATCTTATCTTTTTATTCTTTGAAAACTCTACAAGACCTCTTGGGCTTTCCTGGTGGCTCAGTGGTAAAGAACCTGCTTGACAGTGCAGGAGATATAAATTCCATCCCTGGGCTGGGAAAATCCCCTGGAGAAGGAACTGGCAACCTACTCCAGTATTCTTGCCTGGGAAATCACATGGACAGAGGAGCCTGGTGGGCTACAGTCCATGGGGCTGCAAAGAGTCAGGCATGACTTAGCAACCAAAACAACAAGATAAGAAACTATAGACAGTTATTTTCATAGCAAGAATTTAGGACTTCTATTTTTCAAGTTATATCTTCCCCAAAATGACTTGATTTAACATGGAACAATTAGTATTTTCAGTAGCTTATTACTGATCATTAATAAATTAGCTGCCACAATGAATCTCCACTTGCCAACAAATACTTGACCAGAGGTCAGGTTTCTGGTTACAGTAACTACTGTTTGTATAACATTGCTGCATTTACAAAGTCCTTTTTTTATATGCTACAGTGGCACATTTCAATCTCACAGCTACCTGATAAACCATTATCTCCACTGTCCTTTGACAGAAGAGGAAGTAATATCTGACAAAGTCCTAAGACTAGCACAGGAAAGAGCCTAAAATAGAACCCTGATCCCCTGACTGCTGCCACCATTCTCTCACTCTGGGAGAGAAAGATCAAAAGACAACTCGAAATCCAGAAATCAAGCAGCCACACAGTTTTGGAGAGCTTTCATTATTTGCCTCAAGTGACTGTTTAAATAGTCAGGCACTTTTTAGTAATAGGTGGCAGCTGATACCTTGAGAATTATTGAGAAAGCAGAAGACCTAACGCAAATAAAAGAGTTGTAAAAGCATAGTCTTCTGTTGGCAATTTTTGTTCTCCCATAGGGCACGGTGGTATTGACACGGATTTGTTTGCTGGGGCTACCATAACAAAATACCACAGACTGGATGATTCTAACAACATTAATTAGTTTTCTCCTAGTTCTGGAGGCCAGAAGTCTGAGATCGAGGTGTCAGCACAGTTGGTTTCCTCTGACGTCCTGCTCCTCAGCTTGCAGATGGCCATATTCTCTCCGCATCTTCACACCATCTTCCTTCTGTTGGTGTCTGTGTTCAAATTTCCTTTTATAAGGACGCTAATCATAATGGACTAAGGCACCCTAACCTTAGGACCTCACCTAACTTAGTTATCACTTTAAAGATTTTGCTTCTAAATGTAGTCACATTGGAGGGGGGCAGTGTTAGTGTTGGAAGCATTAGTCACTCAGTTGTGTCTGACTGTTTGAGACCTCATGGACTGTAGCCCACCAGGCTCTTCTGCCCATGGAATTCTCCAGGCAAGAATATTGGAATGGATAGCCATTCCCTTCTCCAGGGAATCTTCCCGACCTAAGGATTGAATCCAACTCTCATTCATTGGCAGGCAGATTCTTTACCACTGCACTGCCTGGGAAGCCCAGATAATAAAGGTACTGCTATAATTGTATTAGAAAAAAGTTTTTAAATGACTGAAAAGAGTTAGTGCATAAAAATATATATGAAACAAGAAAGAAAAGGAATTTCTAAGTGAATTAAGGGCTACAGGGGAGATTTAATTTCACAGTCACCAATGGAATGAATAGTTTGAAATACAGTGGCGAGTTTCTGCTTGTTCCTATAGTTTTTCTTTAAAAGTATTTTCTAAAATATTCTCCTTTTCTACTACATACCTGAACTGTTTATTAGTCACTGTTGTACATACCGCATTGAAAATCCACATGCTTTTCTTAACATAATTTTAACAATGCACGTTTAATGATATATATTCAAAATAAAATTTAAGTTTTATATCTGTCAAGATTGACAATCAAAAATAAATGTCTTTAAAAATTTTAACAATGCCATAGAATACTCAAGTTAGACACGACCACAGGATTTTTCTATGTAAGTCCTTGATTACAAATACATACTTATAGGGGCTTCCCTGGGTGGCCCAGGGTTAAGCAGCCGCCTGTCAATGCAGGTGACACAAGTTAAATCCTTGCCCCAGGAAGATCTTACATGCCTCGTGGTAACTAAGCCCGCATGTCAGAACTATTGAGCCTGTGTGCTAGAGCCTGCCAGGCACAACTACTAAGCCCATGGTGTGTAACTACTGAAGCCTGTGTGCATAGAGCCTGTGTTTCACAACAAGCGAAGCCACCACGATAAAAAGCTCTCTCATTGTAACTAGCGAAAGCCCACATGCAGCAATAAAAAGCCAGCACAGCCAAAATAACAGGTTAGCAATTATGTTTTTCTTTTATTCATAGTGGTAGCTTGGTATACATATCCTCTGAGACCCAGTGTGGACTGTTTCTCCCCAAATACCTAATTTTATACTGCTCACATACGTATGTAACTCAGGTAACATGGAATGATGGTAATAAAACTTTTCTATTTGAAATGCATTGCATAATTCTTAACTCTTGTTATAAACAGACGTCATCTAAAGAACAATTGCCTCTTTTGATGTTTATTTACAGTCTTCCACCTTCACATGACAAAATGGTTGTTAACATTAATTAGTTTATTTAGCCATAAATTTTTTCCACTACAGGTCACACCATCACAGTGAAAGAATGGCATTACATAAAAGGGTCAAAAGGAGGGAAAAAAAAAAAAAGGAGAAGCATGACATGGTCAACTACTTTTATTGAACTTGAGTTGATTCATTATCAAAGAAAGCTGTCATTGGGTTTATGATCCTCATTAATTTTTAGCCAGCAAGATAAATTTGTTTTTACTCTCTGGCATGACTTTGTGCTTGCTTGTTTGCTTACTCACTTGCTTTCTCTCTTTTTGCCTTTCTTTATTGCTCTTTCATTAAAAAAACCAGAGTATATCCTCTTCCCCTTATATTTACCCCCCGACTTTTATAAATCTAAATCTTTTATTATTCTATTTCAATATATTTTCCACTCCAGTGATTACCAGGATGAATTCACTTCTGTTGTATTTAGCTCAAGTAGATACAGAAAAACAGAAATAAAATTGAGCTTTTACCACATCTAATAGCAAATTGTAATCACTGTCCTTCAATTACCAAGAGCAAAATGATTGCTTGACTATAGAGTGAGGTCCACTGTAGGGTGGCTTTATGGTGAAAACGGAGTAGAACAGGACTCTTAAAGAAGCAGGAGCAGAGATAAAGGAATAAATACCATTAACCACCAAACTACTCAATGACCTTGAATAAATCAACAAGCTATCTTTTTCCTTTTAACTTGACAATTTTTTTTTTTCCACCTGTTGACTTGGACTACTGAATTGGAATAGTGCCCAAATAATTTACCTCCACTGAATGAAACTTTGTATGGTATGAACTAACACTTCACTTTGTACATTTTACTACTCTAATTAGCTTAGAACAACTGTAGAATTTTAAAGTATTGCTGAAATTACTTAAACAGATAAATTGAGAGATCAAGCACTTGAAGAAGCACTATTTGTATATAAATAAGCATTTATTTATTAAGTATTATTTATTAAGTATTATTTATTAAGTATTATGGGCTTCCCTGATAGCTCAGTCAGTAAAGAATCCGCCTGCAATGCAGGAGACCCTGGTTCGATTCCTGGGTGGGGAAGATCTGCTGGAGAAGGGATAGGCTACCCACTCCAGTATTCTTGAGCTTCCCTTGTGTGGCTCAGCTGGTAAAGAATTCACTGCAATGCAGAAGACCTAGGTTCATCCCAGGGTTGGAAAGAGCCCCTGAAGAAGGCAAAGGCTATCCACTCCAGTATTCTGGCCTGGAGGATTTCAAGGCCTCTACAGTCCATGGGGTCGTAAAGAATCGGACATGACTGAGCTACTTTCACATGACATGACAAATATTGTACTGACCATTGTTAATCTTGGTCCTAGTCTCTACTGACAATCTGCCAGATTTTCAGTTGTCAGGGATCCTTGTTACAGAAATGTGAGTGACTCTACATTTAGAAGCCATATAACACAGCCTTTCATTAAAATGTCTCTATAATCCCAACATGGAACCCTCAAGTAGCTAAATTAATAATCATCTGCAAAGTAAATCAAGTAAATCAACAAGACTGGTTTACTGAAATGTTTTAAGTAATTCAATGATGCTATGTGACCATGGGTTTAAAAGCATTTTGTGTTTTTAAACACCAAATGCTATTTTCACTATTATTTTGATGAAGTTCACAGAGTCCTTCTCCACTGAAATGTCCCATGCTTGTTTCTGTCTTCAACATTTTCCCACTTTATAATATTATTGAATAAGTTATTTTTCACTTCCCCAAGGCATTCAATACATTTATTCATCATTTGATAATCTTTGTAGTGGAAAAACTTAGCTTTTCCCCTCCAATTTCCTTATGCTTTCCTTTTTCTGAAAGCAAAAAAATTCAAAGTCTTAAATTATAATTTACAAATTTTGATTGCTGTCTTGGAAGTCTATACAATTGCATTACTATTGTGGCAATCTAGAAAAGAATTGGAAAGGGAGCCCAACAAAATGAAGTTGTTTCATGGAGATAAAGGCAGAGCATACTCTAACCCAAACCACAAGAATAGACTAGTTGATTATTTCAGTAAGATAATTCAAGATCTTGTTTCCTGCTTCAGTAAGTTTGGGTGCTAATGTCCAACAGCTGTTCTCTTTTACCCAGAGGAAGCTGCATTTAGTGATAGGCTGAATGACTGCCACATGCACAATTCATAATTCCTTTCACAGGGGACCAATGAGTATCAACAGACACAAAATAATCCAATAATCACCCAGTGTATGGCTCTTATAGTATATGGTTTTCATCAAACATAGTACACAATAAAAACTCATCTTACACTACTTATCATGGTAGTCAGTGGTTTTTCTATTTGAATTCCAAGAAGTGGCCAGATCTGTTCTATTTCCAGGCAATAGTCTTCTTCCATTGTCTAAGACTTTGTTATAAAAAAGAGGCCTTCTCATTTTAATATTCCCTTAATCAAATTTTTAGCCTTAGAAAATTTCCCACAAGGATAGCAAAATAAATTCCATATGGGGATGGAATCCTCTGTGTTATATTACAAGATCTGACCAACTACTTCATTAATTAGTAAAGGAAAAAAACTATACTGAGTTTTACAAAACATAATGTAAGCCAGAAAAGAACTTCTAGTTCTAAATGTTCAGTTCTTAAGGAATAAAAAAGATTCTTTATCTAGTAGCCAAATAAAGAAAATATATTTAGGTTTTGATGCTTTTGAACTGTGGTACTGGAGAAGACTCTTCAGAGTCCCTTGGACGGCAAGAAGATCAAACCAGTCAATCTTAAAAAAATTCAATCCTGAATATTCATTGGAAGGACTGATGCTGGATCTGAAGCTTCAATACTTTGACCAGCTGATGTGAAGGGCTGACTCTCTGGAGAAGACTATTATGCTAGGAAAAACTGAAGGCAGGAGGACAAAGGGAGCAACAGAGGATGAGATGGTTGGATGGCATCACTGATTCAATGAACATGAACTTGGGCAAACTCCAGGAGATGGTGAGGGAGGGAAGCCTGGTGTTTTGTAGCACGCCACGGACTATAGTCCATGGCTTCACAAAGAGTCAGACACAACTTGGTGACTGAACAACAACAACAAAAAAAAAAACTCTTAAGGCAATTTTTCCACCTTTCAGGCAACTTCTTTATTTCCCTTTTAGACCATCATCTGCAATGCAGTTATTTTTTTTCTTTCTCCATGAGAGCAGCTTTCAAGTGAATCTAGCTTCCTATCTCCAGCTCTCTTTAACTTACAGGTAGAGTGTCTATTTGGAGAAGGCAATGGCACCCCACTCCAGTACTCCTGCCTGGAAAATCCCATGGATGGAGAAGCCTGGTAGGCTCCTGTCCATGGGGTTGCTTAGAGTCAGACACAACTGAGTGACTTCACTTTCACTTCTCACTTTTACGCATTGGAGAAGGAAATGGCAACCCACTCCAGTGTTCTTGCCTGGAGAATCCCAGGGACGGGGGAGCCTGGTGGGCTGCCATCTATGGGGTCACACAGAGTCAGATGTGACTGAAGTGACCTAGCAGCAGCAGCAGAGTGTCCATTGCTGTCTAATTCAGTCTCTGAGCTCTGAGCTTAAATTACCAAGAGAGTGAGTGGCAACCTGCATCATCAGGACCAGGAGTACTGGGTTGTCTATGGTGGCAGCAGTCAGCAGGATCAACATCACCAGTTCCAGCTGAGGGGTCCTAGAGCCAGTGGTACTGACACCAGCAGCTGCTCTCAACTGGTGTCCATTGTGGGGACATGACCATTTGTGTGGAATGGACAGCTGCTGGCATCAACCAGTCTCCCAGGCCTGAACCAACTTCTTCCTAGGTGAAGGTTTGGCTGTTGGGATCATTCTTCTATTACTAATTGGTGAGTTATTACAATGATTTAAAAAAATATGAAGCTGAGGGGAGGAGTTAAGATGGTGGAACTGAAGGATGAGGAATTCACCTCTCCTCACAAGTACATCAAGAATAAATCTACAAATGTAACAGTTTTCACAGAGCAACTGCTGAACACTAGCAAAAGACCTCAAACACCTAAAAGTACAAGAAAAATCCCCTTGCAACTGGGTAGGATGAAAGAAATTTTTTAAAAAAGGAGGAAACAGGAAGGAACCAGTACCCCTGGTGGGGAACAGAAGTTTCTTTCTGTTTTTGTTTTGTTTTTTGTTTTTAAGTTTTGTTTTCACTGTTTGTTTTCATTTTGGAGTTATTTTGTTCGGCTTGTTGTTCTCTTGTTCTCTGTTTTCTCTTTTTTGGCTGTGCTGTGCAGTTTGCTGGGTCTTGGTTCCCAGCCAGGGGTCAGGCCTGAGCCTTCAATGTAAGAGAACCAAGTTCAAAATGCTGAACCACCAGACAATCCTGGCTTCAGGAAATATAAACTGGCATGAATTCTCCCAAATTCCTCTCAACACCAAGACTCAGTTCCACTCAACTGCTCTTAGGCTTCAGTGCCGGATGCCTCACTCCAAACAACCAGCAAGACAGTAACACAGCCCCACCCATCAGCAGACAAGCTGCTTAAAACTGAACTAAGCTCACAGACACCCCAAAACACACCACCCGACATGGTCCTGCCCATCTGAGAGAAAACACTCAGTTCCACCCACCAGAGTGAAGGCACCAGTCATTCCCATCAGGAATCCTACACAAGCCCCTGAACCAACCTCACCCACCAGGCATCAGATATCAGAAGCAAGAGGAACTATGGCCCTGCAGCCTGTGGAAAAGAAACCACAAACACAGTAAGTTAGACAAAATGAGATGACAGAGAAATATATTGCAGATGAAGGAGCAAGGTAAAAATCTACAAGACCAAATGAATGAAGAGAAAATGCAATCTACCTGAAAAAGAATTCAGAGTAATGACAGTAAAGATGATTCAAGATCTTGGAAATAGAATGGAGGCACAGATCAAGAAGATAAAAGAAATGTTTGACAGGGAACTGAAGAATTAAAGAACAAACAGTAATGAACAATAAAATAACTGAAATGAAAAATACACTAGAAGAAATCAACAGCAGAACAACTATGGCAGAGGCATGGATAAGTGAGCTAGAAGATAGCATGATGGAAATAACTGCCATGGAGCAGAATAAAGAAAAAGAAATGAGTTTCTGAGGCCTCTCGGATGACAATCAAAGAGGGAATTAAAAAATAAAGAGAAACAAGACAATGAAAACACAACAATCCAAAACCTATAGGATGCAGCAAAAGCAGTTCTAAAACGGAAGTTTATAGCAACACAATCCTACCTCAAGAAAAGAGAAAAATCTCAAATAAACAACCTAACCTTACAACTAAAGCAACTAAAGAAAGAATGAACAAAACAAAAAGTTAACCAAAAAAAAAAAAAAATCATAAATATCAGAGCAGAAATAAATGAACTAGAAATGAAGGAAACAATAGCAAAAATCAGTGAAACTAAAAACCATTTATTTGAGAAGATAAATAAAATTGATAGATTTTTACCAAGAAAAAAAGGGAGAGGACTCAAATCAATAAAATTAGAAATGAAAACTGAAAAATTACAACTGATACTGCAGAAATACAAAGGACAAGAGACTACTATAAGCAACTATATGCCAATAAAATGAACAACATGGAAGAAATGGACAAATTTTTAGGAAGGCACAGCCTTCCAAGACTGAACCAGGAAGAAATACAAAATATAAACAGACAAATCACAGGTAATGAAATTAAAACTGTGATTAAAAAATCTTCCAACAAACAAAATTCCAGGTCCAGATGGCTTCACAGGCAAATTCTATCAAATATTTAGAGCAGAGCTAACAAGTCTTCTTCTCAAACTCTTCCAGAAAATTGCAGAGGGTGGAACACTCTCAAGCTCATTCTTTGAGGCCACCATCACCCTGATACAAAAACAAGACAAAGATATCACACAAAAATTAAATTATAGTCCAATATCATTGATGAACATAGATGCAAAAACTCTCAACAAAATACTAGCAAATAGAATCAAACAACACATTAAAAAGATCATACACCATGATCAAGTGATATTTATCCCAGGGATGCAAGGATTCTTCCATATACACAAATCAATGAATGTGATATACTAAATTAACAAATTGAAGAATAAAAACAATATGATCATCTCAATAGATACAGAGGAACCTCTTGACAAAACTCAATATCCATTTATGATAAAAAAAAAAAAAAAAGCAACTCTCCAGAAAGTGGGCAAAGAGGGAATCTACCTCAGCATAACGAAGGCCATATATGACAAACCCACTGAAACATCACTCTCAATGGTGAAAAACTGAAAGCATTTCCTCTAAGATCAGGAATAAGACAAGGATGTCCACTCTTGCCACTACTATTCAACATAGCTTTGGAAATTCCAGTCATTGCAATTAGAGAGGAGAAAGAAAGATAAGGAATACAAATTGAGAAAGAAGAAGTAAAACTGTCACTGTTGGCAGATGACATGATACTATATATAGAAAATCCTAAAGATGGCATCAGGAAATTATCAAAGCTAATCAATGAATTTGGTAAAGTTGCAGGATACAAAATTAATACACAGAAATCTCTTTTCACATTGCTTATAGTTTCCTTTGTTGTGCAAAATCTTTTAAGTTTCATTAGGTCCCATTTGTTTATTTTTGCTTTTATTTCCAATATTCTGGGAGGTGGGTCATAGAGGATCCTGCTGTGATTTATGTCAGAGAGTGTTTTGCCTGTGTTCTCCTCTAGGAGTTTTTATAGTTTCTGGTCTTACATTTAGATCTTTAATCCATTTTGAGTTTATTTTTGTGTATGGTGTTAGAAAGTGTTCTAGTTTCATTCTTTTACAAGTGGTTGACCAGTTTTCCCAGCACCACTTCTTAAAGAGGTTGTCTTTTTTCCATTGTATATCCTTGCCTCCTTTGTCAAAGATAAGGTGTCCATAGGTTCGTGGATTTATCTCTGGGCTTTCTATTCTGTTCCATTGATCTATATTTCTGTCTTTGTGCCAGTACCATACTGTCTTGATGACTGTGGCTTTGTAGTAGAGTCTGAAGTCAGGCAGGTTGATTCCTCCAGTTCCATTCTTCTTTCTCAAGATTACTTTGGCTATTCGAGGTTTTTTGTATTTCCATACAAATTGTGAAATTATTTGTTCTAGTTCTGTGAAAAATACTGTTGGTAGCTTCATAGGGATTGCATTGAATCTATAGATTGCTTTGGGTAGTATAGCCATTTTGACAATATTGAAGTCTTCCAATCCTGAACATGGTATTTTCTCCATCTGTTTGTGTCCTCTTGATTTCTTTCATCAGTGTTTATAGTTTTCATGTATAGGTCTTTTGTTTCTTTAGGTAGATATACTCCTAAGTATTTTTTCTTTTTGTTGCAATGGTGAATGGTATTGTTTCCTTAATTTCTCTTTCTGTTTTCTCATTGTTAGTGTATAGGAATGCAAGGGATTTCTGTGTGTTAATTTCATATCCAGCAAACGAAGCAACAGACAAAGGATTAATCTCAAAAACATACAAGCAACTCCTGCAGCTCAATTCCAGAAAAATAAATGACCCAATCAAAAAATGGGCCAAAGAACTAAACAGACATTTCTCCAAAGAAGACATACAGATGGCTAACAAACACATGAAAAGATGCTCAACATCACTCATTATCAGAGAAATGCAAATCAAAACCACAATGAGGTACCATTACACGCCAGTCAGGATGGCTGCTATCCAAAAGTCTACAAGCAATAAATGCTGGAGAGGGTGTGGAGAAAAGGGGAACCCTCTTACACTGTTGGTGGGAATGCAAACTAGTACAGCCACTATGGAGAACAGTGTGGAGATTCCTTAAAAAACTGGAAATAGAACTGCCATATGACCCAGCAATACCACTTCTGGGCATACACACTGAGGAAACCAGATCTGAAAGAGAGACACTTGCACCTCAATGTTCATTGCAGCACTGTTATAATAGCCAGGACATGGAGCAACCTAGATGCCCATCAGCAGATAAATGGATAAGGAAGCTGTGGTACATATACACCATGGAATATTACTCAGCCATTAAAAAGAATTCATTTGAATCAGTTCTAATGAGATGGATGAAACTGGAGCCCTTAATACAGAGTGAAGTAAGCCAGAAAGATAAAGACCATTACAGCATACTAACACATATATATGGAATTTAGAAAGATGGTAATGATAACCCTATATGCAAGACAGAAAAAGAGACACAGATGTACAGAACAGACTTTGGGACTCTGTGGGAGAAGGCAAGGGAACAGCATTGAAACATGTATACTATCTATGGTGAAACAGATCACCAGCCCAGGTTGGATGTATGAGACAAGTGCTCGGGCCTGGTGCACTGGGAAGACCCAGAGGGATCGGGTAGAGAGGGAGGTGGGAGGGGGATCGGGATGGGGAATACATGTAACTCCATGGCTGATTCATGTCAATGTATGACAAAAACCACTACAATGTTGTAAATTAATTAGCCTCCAACTAATAAAAATAAATGAAAAAAATAAAGAAAGAAATATCTTGCATTCCTATACACTAACAATTAAAGATCAGAAAGAGAAATTAAGGAAAAAATCACATTTACCATTGCAATGAAAAGAATAAAATACCTAGGAATAAATCTGTGGGCTTCCATGTTGGCTCAGTTGGTAGAATCTGCCTGCAATACCGATGACCTAGGTTCATTTCCTAAGTTGGGAAGATCCCCTGGAGAAGGAAATGCCAACACCACTCCAGTATTCTTGCCTGGAGAATTCCAGGGACAGAGGAGCCTGATGGCTACTGTCCATGGGGTCATAAGAGTTGGACACAACTTAGCGACTAAACCACCAGGAATAAATCTACCTAAGGAGACAAAAAAAAAAAAAAAATCTGTTCTCAGAAAACTATAAGATACTGATGAAAAAAAATCAAAGATAACATAAAGAATGGAGAGATATATCATGTTCTTGAATTGAGAATCAACATTGTCAAAAAGACTACACTACCTAAAGCAATCTATAGATTCAATGCAGTCCCTATCAAATTACCCTGAACAGCCAAAGTAATCTTGAGAAACATAAACAGAGCTGGAAGAATCAGGCTTCCTGACTCCAGACTATATTACAAAGCTACAGTAATCAAGACAATATGGTACTGGCACAAAAACAGAAATATAGATCAATGGAACAGGACAGAAACCCCAGACATAAACTCACACACCTATGGTAACCAAATCTATGACAAAGGAGGTAAGAATAGACAATGAAGAAAAAAACAATCTCTTCAATAAGTGACACTGGGAAAACTAGACAGCTACACATAAAAGAATGTAATTAGAACACTCCCTAACACAAAGATGAACTCAAAATGGATTAAAGAATTAAAGACCTAAATGTAAGGTCAAACACTATAAAACTCTTAGAGGAAAACAAAAGATGGACACTGACATAAATCACAGCAAAAAAGCTTTGACCCACTTCCTAAAGAATATAAAAGCAAAATAGACAAATGGGATCTAATTCAACTTAGAAGCTCTTTCACAGCAAATTAAACCATAGACAAGACAAAAATTAAACCATAGCTCTCAGAATGGGAGAAAATATTTGCAAGTGAAGAAATTGACAAGGCGTTGATCTCCAAAATATGCAAACAGCTCATGCAGCTCAATGTCAAAAAAACAGACAATCCAATCAAAAAATGGGCAGAAAGTCTAAATAGACATTACTACAAAGAAGACATACATAGGGCCAATGAACCCATGAAAAGATATTCAGCATCACTGGTTATTGTGTGCTAAGTTCTTTCAATCCTGTCCAACTCTTTGCAACTCTATGGACTGTGGCCCACCAGCCTCCTCTGTCCGTGGATTCTCTAGGCAAGAATACTGGAGTGAGTTGTCATGCCATCCTCCAGGGGATCTTCCTGACTCAGAGATCAAATCCGTGTCTCTTATGTCTCATTCATTGGCAGGTGGGCAACTCTTCAACTAATCCAAATCGTCTTTGCAAAAGTTTGAAGAAACTGACATTTTCTTAAGACAGTGTATTCATGTCTGCTAAAAAATTGCCATTTCAAATACAGAAGTTCATAATAACTACAAATAAGAATGGTTCCCCCTAGAATTTCACAATGCACAGCTATATATGTCAGCCAGTTTATCAAAACAGTAAGTGAAAGTGAAAGTGAAAGTCACTCAATCATGTCTGACTCTTTGAGACCCCATGGACTGCAATCCTTGGAATTCTCCAGGCCAGAATACTGGAGTGGGTAGCCAATAAAAATGCTACCAATCAATTCTCCTTTCTACGTGGAGTAGCATTCATTAATGCTCTAGCCCTTCCCATCTTTCCCACTTACCCCCACCCCATTACCTAAGTAAATGATTAAACTCTGAAAGTGTTTTAGCCCATTTGTTCCATTGATGGTCAAGTGATAAAAGACTTTTAAAGGAGTGTTAAACCACAATTCCAATAAATCCCTACCTATAATTCAATCAATAAAACATTATGTGGTCCAAGAAATGCACATGGTTTATGATCCACCATCCCTCGGTGACCTCCTTTGTTTAAAAAATCTTAGTTCTACAGCAAACAAGGGAAATCTCTTCACAAACATCAAAGAGTTTCCACTTTATTGTTTGCTAGTTGATGAAGAGAAATGTGACATCACTCAGAAGACCTGTTTAGAAGACATAGTTACTTGCATTCATTTCCTTATGTCCATTTCCTTATTTTTCCCTTGCCGGTAAGGTTAAAGTTTTTCCAGAATGATGATATTGCCACCTAATCTTACCTTAAACCAGCCATGCTCAAGGAGACTAGAAGAGACAAAGAGTTTCAGGTCAAAATTTCTAGGGAAGCATGTGCAGTTAGGTAAAGTGTATTTACTATAAGACAATATTGTTGGTAGTGGAACAGGAAGGGAACTCTTATTTTTATAGCATAAACTACAGAAAGTAAAACCTTATGAAATGCTGGTTGGTGGGGATGTAGGGTGAGAGAGGGCTGAGAAAAAAAGGAAACATGCTGCATGTGTAACAACTTGAATAATACCTACCTAGTCATTTCATCTTGAATTCATGGCACCATTTCATTGGACAGCACCTTATTTGATGACATCTTTTTCACTTAAACATAGGAAAAGAAGTAAAACCAACCACTTACTTGACCTTGGCTTTAAACTTAAAAGAGCCTACAGTTTTAGCTTTTGCGTAGTAGCATATCTGTGCAGGGGAACAGAACACAGGCCTAAAACAGTGGCCTGGAAATATACCTTTTGTAGACAGTTTTTCCAACAGCCATACTCATATTTGTTTTTTAAATTTATTTAGTTTTATTTTATTTTTAACTCTACTGGGTCTTCACTGCTTTGCATGTGCTTTCTCTAGTTTTGGCAAGTGAGGATTACTCTTTATTGCAGTGCTCAGGCTTCTCACTGCGCTGCCTTCTCCTGTTGTGGAGCACGGCCTCTAGGCTCATGGACTCCAGTCGTTGCAGCATATGGGCTCAGTAGTTGCAGCTCGCAGGCCCTAGAGCGCGTGGGCTTCAGTGGTTGTGGCATGCGAGCTCAGCAATTGTGGCGCATGGGCTTAGCTGTTCCATGGCATGTGGAATCTTTCCAGACCAGGGATTGAACCAGTGTCCCCTGCATTGGCAGGCATACTGTGCTGAACCACCAGGGAAGTTCCATATTCGTGACAACCTAGAGGGGTGAGATGGGGCCGGAAGTGGGAGGGAGGTTCAAGACGGAGGGGACATATGTATACCTATGGCTGATTCATGTTGATGTATGGCAGAAACCAATATTGTAAAGCAACCACCTTCCAATTAAAAAAATTTGTTTAAGTTACATAGTTACCAATTTTAGATATTGTTCCTATATTAGTGAGCAACATGAGAAAGTAGCTGATGCTAAAATCACTCTACTGACCTTTCCGTTACAACCACTCCACTCCTACAGTAGCCTACAGTCCTCAGAAGCACAGTCTTTTGGAACAGTTTTATATATACACATGTTTATGTGTATGTAAATCTTTCAATAAATTTTTTAACGATTTTACTTAGGTAATAAGTGTTAGCAAGATGAAGGATGAGACGATCCTTAGGGGCATAACATCTCACTCTAACACACGGAGCTGTGATCCAAGTACTAACTCAATCTGAAGGTGCCAGGAGAGACTCAAAGAAGAGGGACCTTATACAGGCCTCTGTGAGTCTCTAAGAAGGGACCTGCTTGGGTAGCAGTGGCTGTCTGAGGTCACAGAACTTCCATTTTCCTGTTGGCAATTTCCACCTGCCATCTTCCATCATATTAATGAGGCATAAAGACACTTGGGGGTTTAAAAAAATAAAAGAAAATTAGAGCAAACCAACCAGGAGAAAACCCCATGAATGTACCTAAGTAGATCATGAATATTTTCTTTCCATAGCCTGGTAGCCTCTCATTAATGCTGATGAGTAAGTGGTAAGCATAATTCACGGGAAAGTGGAAGAGTCATCATACAAATAACCACTCTATTAATTGAAGTGTTCTACTGCTCTTTGCTATTTCAAGGATCCAGAAGAAAATCCTGCTTTATATGCTTCTTTCTTAATCACTTTTAAAAATAGTGAACAAGGTGATTGAAGACAGTTTATGGTAAAGAAGCAACAAGAAGAGTCGTGTCAAATGAATATAAAAATAAAAACAGTAGCTCCTCAAAGAACACACTTTATAATAAAAGTCTCCTTTGGGACGTCCCTGGTGGTCCAGTGGTTAAGACTTTGCCTTCCAATGGCAGGAGTGTCAGTTTGATTCCTGGTCCAAGACCTAAAATCCCACATGTCTCATGGCCAGAAAACCAAAAAACATAAAACAGAAGTAACACTGCAACAAATTCAATAAAGACTTTAAAAATGATCTACATCAAAAAAATAAATAAAAATCTTTAAAAGAGTCTCCTTCAAAATCTAATAAGTACTAGAAATATTTTAGGAACAAACTAAGATAACCATTTCATCACAAATATCTTTTACCCGATGAGTGAATTATCTGCTAAAACTTCCCATGCTATCTGCTTAAGTTCTCTTGCCAAACTGTGGATTAAGGCATGACTATTTCAATTTAGCTGTAAAAACAAAGATTATATTTTACAATAAAATTATATTTCCTTCAATAAAATTCACATTTCTTTTTAATGTTCTGGTATCCCTAACCAAGTTTTATGTAACTTGCTCCTTAAATTGCTTTCTAGCCAGTCTTAAGATGGTTATTTTGCACCCAAGATTCTGATTAATTTTATCTCCTTAGAGGCATGTTGGCAACTCTTCAAAACTGTACTGGCAGCCTGTCTTAATAGGGTATAAGGTTCTCCCCCTGTTGCCCATATTTGCATATGTTTGCTTAGATCCTGACCTTGTAGAGGAAGTCTGAAATGATGAAGATCTTCTCCTCAAAAATTTCTCTATCACATACTTTTGTTAAAAAGATTCTCAGTCTAAAAAACACTATCTAATATGTATGTACCTAATATATATTATATAAATAGATGTTATATAATATATGTAAATAGATGTTATATAAATTTTACAAAAAATTCTCAGTCTAAGAAACTATTTCATATCTCTATATATATATTATGTACATATACATATAATATATATTATATGTATACAAGATACAGAGAGAAAAACTATTTGAAAATTTCTTATAAAAGTTATTTGAAAATTTCTTGTAAAGTTAGACATACACTTAGTATGCAATCTGCCAATTTCACTTAAGAAAAATGGAAACATGTATCAGTGCAAAGACCTGTATATGAAGTTCACAGAAGCTTTTTATCTGTAAATCAGAAGCAACACGAAAGTTCATCAACAGAACACGTCCATAACAATAGAATAGTACTCAGCAAAAGAAAAAGAAAGAAACTACTGACACATGCAACAACATAGATAAATCTCTAAAGCATTATGTTGGATGAAAAAAAAAGAATAAAAGACTACAGTTGATCTGATTCCATTTATATAAAAATCTAGAAAAGGCAAAACCATAATTCCAGAAAGCAGATAACTGGAAGGAGAAGAGAAGACCAACTGCCAAGAGGCAAGAAGGAACTTTTGGGGGTAAATGAATGTTCTATATCTTGTTTTGGTGGTATTTACATGACTGCATATATGTGTCAAAAGTCATTGAACTGTATGCTTAAAATGAGTAAATTTTATTATATATGATAGCTTATAAAGCTGATTAAAAAGAAGAAAACTACAAACATAAAGATTTCGATCAGTGACTCTTAAAATATTTTGTATCATGGTGTTTAATGAAAGCCTGGTTTCACAAAATTAATACAAAGACCATGAAGAAGTTTTTTAGACTCATTAAAAGCATTCAATCCCTGTTGAGTTTCCAGGTTAAAACAGCTTTCCCTGGAGGATTAAGAGTCTAATGCAACACTCAGACTGCTTACCTCGACATTTAACCCAAAATCAACTGAATAGAGGAAAATGGGAATTGAGGGATGAGAGGTAATTGTCCTACTTAGCCTAAGGAGAGGTATTTCAGAAAGGAATTTTAAGAATGTTGAAGAGATATCACCCACTTACAATCTTTCCAAGAACCCCAAGTTTGGCAACCAACACCATTCCACTGAAAATCACCTCATGCACCATTTTTGACACAAATAACCAAAATGCCTTTGACCCCAGTGAGATATGGTGAAATAGAATCTCCTTTGATGAAACTGAAATAGTTTTACATGCAGTTCATATGGCATACACATGGCCAACGTTTCCTTTTCTCTTGTACCAAAAGATCGAAGACTGTGGACTTCAGATTTCCAAAAGATCACAAACTTTATTATAATTATCTCATAAGGAGTAGCTTCACAATAAAAAAAAATTGAAAACATTCTCAGTTACTAATTTTTAACTATCAATTTTCTATGCATCATTCTGTATACAAATGTTTTTACAAAGAAAATGGACCAGTTTTAATTGTCCTATCAATTGTCTTTCCTCTGCCATCAAATTTCTGAAACAAAATAGTCCCACATGATTAAATCAGTCTTGATTTCCCTGATTACTACAGGATAGACTAATTTTTCTTAATCTCATGTCTGTGAATATGTCATTACTATGAAGAATTTTTTAGAAGTCAATCATTTTCCAAATCAATATTGATATTTTGGTAGCAAGGTAAGCATCTACTACTGTAACTATGTGCATAGTTCTTTTAACAAGAGGATGTTTCAGCAGAACATGCTTTCAACCACTGTCTGATAAAATAGAAACTAATGAAAATTTTTTTTTGCTCTCCCATTGTGTATGAGATTTTCTTGTTTGAAAAAGATATTGCTATTTTTTCCTAATTACAAAAAAAAAATTTTAAGTTAACTTTGTAAACTCAACAGCCCTTCTCCCTCTCAAGTTGTATTAATTTTGCAAAACTAAATCAAAGTGGTGTGAGCTAGCTTTTCTTGAAATGTAGTCTTTACAACAGACAGTGAGACATGATGGAACTCATATGATGTAGAACTGAGGGCTCTTAATGAAGCTGACTCTCAAGGCGGCTAATGAAAATGTCATTTTCTAATAAGTTCCTTAGAAATTTCATTTATTTTTTCACTTATTCATTTTTTAAGTTTACTTCTGAATTGGAGGAAAATTGCTTTATGATATTGTGTAATCAGTTTCTGTCATACAACAATGCAATCTACCATAGTTACACATCCATGACTCCCTCTTGAGCCTCCCTCTTGTCCCCCCATCTCACCCTTCTAGGTCATCACAAACTGCCAGGATGGGCTCCCTGTGTACATACCAACTTCTCATCAGCTATCTATCTCACACGTGGTAGAGTATATATGCCAATGCTACTTTATGAAAAAACAAAAACAAAACCTGTTACTTTAAATGCTTGCATTCGAGCCAAAATGAATAAATAAAAATGAGTAAGTGAGAATGCACTGTGGTCACTTATTCATTTCCATTTATTCACTTTGGCTTATTCAGGAAGCATTTGTAGTAAAGGGTTTTGTTTTTGCATAACAATGCAATCATTATACTGGAGAAAAATCAAAGAAAAAGGTCCATGCAATATTAAGGTTGGAGAGTTGTAGCTGGAGGAATGCAGAGTGATCATCAGTCAGTTCAGGTCAGTTGCTCAGTCGTGTCTGACTCTTTCTGACCCCATGTTCTGCAGCACACCAGGCCTCCTGGTCCATCACCAACTCCCAGAGTTTACTCAAACTCACATCCATTGAGTCAATGATGCCATCCAGCCATCTCATTCTCTCTCATCCCCTTCTCCTGCCTTCAATCTTTCCCAGCATTAGGGTCTTTTCCAGTGAGTCAGTTCTTCATATCAGGTGGCCAAAGTATTAGAGTTTCAGGTTCAGTATCAGTCCTTCCAATGAATATTCAGGACTGATTTCCTTTAAGATGGACTGGTTGGATCTCCTTGCAGTCCAAGAGACTCTGAAGAGTCTTCTCCAACACCACAGTTCAAAAACATCAATTCTTTGGCACTCAGCTGTCTTTATAGTCCAACTCTCACATCCATACATGACTACTGGAAAAACCATAGCTTTGACTAGATGGACCTTTGTTGGTAAAGTAATGCCTCTGCTTTTTAATCTGCTGTCTAGGTTGGTCATAACTTTCCTCCCAAGGAGCAAGCATCTTTTAATTTCATAGCTACAATGATTTTGGAGCTCCCAAAAATAAAGTCTGTCACTGTTTACAATATTTCCCCATCTATTTGCCATGAAGTGATGGGACCGGATGCCATGATCTTAGTTTTCTGAATTTTGAGTTTTAAGCCAACTTTTTCACTCTCCTCTTTTACTTTCATCAAGAGGCTCTTCAGTTCTTCTTCACTTTCTGCCGTAAGGGTGGTGTCATCTGCATATCTGAGGTTGTTGATATTTCTCCCAGCAATCTTGATTCCAGCTTGTGCTTCCTCCAGCCCAGCGTTTCTCATGATGTACTCTGTACTCTGCATAGAAGTTAAATAAGCAGGGTGACAATATACAGCCTTGACGTACTCCTTTCCTGATTTAGATCCAGTGTGTTGTTCCATGTCCAGTTCTAACTGTTGCTTCCTGACCTGCATATAGATTTCTCAGGAGGCAGGTCACGTGGTCTGGTACTCCCATCTCCTTCAGAATTTTCCACAGTTTATTGTGATCCACACAGTCAAGGCTTTGGCATAGTCAATAAAGTAGAAGTAGATGTTTTCCTGGAACTCTCTTGCTTTTTCGATGATCCAACAGATGTTGGCAATTTGATCTCTGGTTCCTCTGCCTTTTCTAAATCCAGCTTGAGCATCTGGAAGTTCACAGTTCATGTACTGCTTGTTGAAGCCTGTGTTGGAGAATTTTGAGCATTACTTTACAAGCATTTGAGATGAATGCAATTATGTGGTAGCTTAAGAATTCTTTGGCATTGCCTTTCTTTGGGATTGGAATGAAAACTGACCTTTTCCAGTCCTGTGGCCACTGCTGAGTTTTCCAAATTTGCTGGCATGTTGAGTGCAGCACTTTCACAGCATCATCTTTCAGGATTTGAAATAGATCAACTAGAATTCCATTACCTCCACTAGCTTTGTTCGTAGTGATGCTTCCTAAGGCCCACTTGACTTTGCATTCCAGGATGTCTGGCTCTAGATAGGTGATCACACCATCGTGATTATCTGGGTCGTGAAGATCATTTTTGTACAGTTCTCCTGTGTATTCTTGGCAGCTCTTCTTAATATCTTCTGCTTCTGTTAGGTCCATACCATTTCTGTCCTTTATTGTGGCCATCTTTGCATGAAATGTTCCCTTGGTATCTCTAATTTTCTTCAAGAGATCTCTAGACTTCCCCATTCTATTGTTTTCCTCTATTTCTTTGCATTGATCGCTGAGGAAGGCTTTCTTATCTCTCTTTGCTATTCTTTGGAACTCTGTATTCAAATGGGTATATATATTTCCTTTTCTCCTTTGCCTTTTGCTTCTCTTCTATTCACAGCTATTTGCAAGGCCTCCTCAGACAACCATTTTGCCTTTTTGCCTTTTTTTTCCCCAGTGATGTTAGGGACACAGTATTCTCTGACACGGTCATCTAGCCTGGCAGGCAAACCAAGTGTGAGCAGGAGGAAAGAGACAATGCTGATGGAAAGAAGTTACAATGCACTGTTTACAACTTGTACTAGGACAAAAGGTAAGTAAGATGCAGCCCTGGTCCCAAGAGAATTTCAGTTTTATTGAAAGCCTAATGCGTTTGTTGCTGCTGCAAAATTGATTCTTTCCAATGCCCTGAATCAGTTCACAGCAATTTGGTATCCATTAGAGATGGTGAAGGACAGGGAAGCCTGGAGTGCTGCAGCCCATGCGATGGCAAAGTGCTGGACACGACTAAGCAACTGAAACAACAATCCTTTTTAAAACTAAATGAAAAATTGCCAAATTCAGAGACAGCCAGGATGTTTTTCAGTAGGTGAGTGGATAAACTGTGGCACATCCATAGAACGGAGTATGGAGTATTACTGAGTCCTAACAAGAAATGAGCTATCAAGCTATGAAAAAACATGGTGGTGGTTGTGGTGGTGGAGTCGCTCAGTCGTGTCCAACTCCTTGCGACTCCATGGACTGTAGCCCACCAGATTCCAGGCAAGGGTACTGGAGTGGGCTGCCATTTCCTTCTCCAGGGGATCTTCCCGACCCAGGGATCGAACCCGGGTCTCCCACATTGTAGACTTACCATCTGAGCCACCAGGGAAGTCCATGAAAAGACATGGAGGGGTATTAAATGCATTTTACTAAGTGAAAGAAGCAAGTCTGAAAAGGCTACATACTGTATGACTCCAAATACACGACATTCTGGAAAAGACAAAACTATGGGGACAGTAAAGAGATCAACGATTGCCAGGAGTTAGGCAGTAGGGAGAGATGAGCCAGCAGAGTACAGAGCAATTTTTTCCATGCTAAATATAATCTCATTGTGAAATCTTGTAGGACATAATTTGGACAGACTGGTAATGCATCAAACTGCTCAGTATTTATTTAATAGAAGGATCTCAGCACTATGGATGAGACTTCTATAACTAAGCAGTTATCATGAAGCAATCCAGACAAAGTAAAACCATAAGACAGAGGTATAAACTTGTCCTAAAAATACTATTACTATACTGAACATTTCAAATTTTTTGACTACAGGGACAAAATAATGATTCAAGGCTGTACCAAGTTATTGATTTCGAGAGCCAATAAAATTATTTTTCTTTAAAGTTTTCTTTTATATTGGATTATAGTTGATTAAAACTGTTGTATTAGTTTCAGATGTACAGCAAAATGATTCAGTTATAGATGTACATGTATCTATTCTTTTCCAAATTCCTTTCCCATTTATGTTATTATAAAATAGTGAGCAGAGTTCCCTGTGTTATACAGGAGGTCCTGGATGGTTATACATTAAATATAGCTCTGTGTACATGTCAGTCCCAAACTCCCAATCTATCCCTTTCCTGGACTCTTCCTCCCCCTAGTCTTGGTTAATCATAAGTTCATTCTCCAAGTCTGTTTCTATTTTATAAGTAAGTTCATCTGTTTCACTTTTTTTAGATTCCCCATATAAACTATATCATATGATTTTTAAGGCAATGAAATTATTCTGTATAATACTTTAATAACATATGCATGGCCTTATGCATTTGTCAAAACCCAGAGAATGTATATCAAGAGTGAACCCTAACATAAACTACAGACTTGGGTGAAAGGGACAGGTCAGTGTGGGTTCTTGTAACAAATGTACCAGTCTAAGGCAGAATGTTGGTGGTGGGGGAGGTGATATGTGTGCTGGAGTAAGGGGTACATGGGAACTCTCCATACGTTCTGCTCAATTTTGCTGTGAACCTAAAATTTCTCTAAAGAAAAAAGTCAGTTAAAAAACAAACAAAAGGGGAGGAGCCAAGATGGCGGAGGAGTAGGACGGGGAGACCACTTTCTCTCCTACAAATTCATCAAAAGAATAACTGAACGCAGAGCAAACTTCACAAAACAACTTCTGATCGCTAGCTGAGGTCATCAGGCGCCCAGAAAAGCAGACCATTGTCTTCGAAAGGAGGTAGGACAAAATATGAAAGATAAAAAGTGAGACAAAAGAGCTAAGGACGGAGACCCGTCCCGGGAAGGGAGTCTTAGGCGGCCTTGCTTGGGCTAGGGTCCGGGCCTGAGTGCCCTGAGGACAATCGGAGGGAGCTTCTGTGAGGTGCCAACTTGAACTGTGGGAGACCAAAAGAGAGAGAGAAAATTAACCGGCCGGAACACACTGCCGGCCGTTTGCAGAACAAAGGGACGGAGAAAGTCCCGAGAAGAGCTCGCAGGCTGCGGACCCGCCCCGCCCCGCCGGAGGCAGGAGGCAGGGGGCAGGGGAAGGTCGCGGCGAGACACAGGGCGCAGGCACCCGACCGGCGCGGGCGGGGACTGGGGCTGGGGACGCAGAGGGCGGAAGGCGCGCGCACCCGACTGGCGCCAGCGGAAACTGAGACTGGGTCCGCGGAAGGGAGTGAGTGCGCCACACCTGGGGATAGTGCGCCCATCAAGCCCCTCGCTGCCTGGACCGCTCTGCCAGGGAAGGCACAGAGAGCAGGCGCAGCTTTTCCTTCCGCGCTTTTGTGTAACACCCGAGGGCTGGAACCTAGCGCAGCGCGGGGCGCGCTCCATATAGAACAGCCGGGAGCCTGAGCAGCGGCAGACGGAGAAAGCAGCGTCAGCCCCTCCCGGCAGCGCCAGCCCGCCCCCGCAGGGCCAGCCCTTCCCCGCAGCGTCAGCCCCGCCCCGCAGCGCCAGCCCCTCCCCGCAGCGTCCTCCCTGCCCCGCAGCGCAACGGAACTAGCTGACTGAATAAGAGCCCACCTCCGCCCGCCTGTGTCAGGGCGGAAATGAGGGTCTGAAGAGACCGGCAAACAGAAGCCAAATAAACAAAGGGAACCGCTTCAGAAGGGACTGGTGCAACAGATTAAAATCCCTGTAGAAAACACCGACTTCACCGGAAGGGCCCTGTAGATATCGAGAAGTGTAAGCTGGAACGAGGAGCTATCTGAAACTGAGCCGAACCCACACTGACCGCAACAGCTCCAGAGAAATTCCTAGATATATTTTTACTTTTTTTTCTAAGTAAGGAAAAAAAAAAATTTTTTTTTCTTTTTATATTTTTTCTTTTTTATTTTTTCTCTTTTATTTTCCTTTAAAATTCCCTATTACTCCCCCATTACTCCTTAACTTTCATTTACATAGATTTTTACGATTTTTTTTAATTAGGGGAAAAAAATTTTTTTTTTCTTTCTTTCTTTTTTTTTTTGTTTTTTTTTCTTTTTTTTCTTTTTCTTTTTTTTCTTTTCCTTCTTTTTTTTCCTTTCCGTTTTCTCTTTTATTTTCTATTTTTCTTTTTCTCTTATTTCTTTAAAGTCCTCTAGTACTCCTCTACTACTCTTCATTTTCATTTTCACTACACTATAACCTTACAAAAAAAAAAGAGAAGCCCTATCTTTAAACCGAAGATTATTCTCTCCCAATCTTGACTCTCTGTTTTCTACCTCAGAACACCTCTATTTCCTCCTTTCCCCTTCTCTTCCCAATCCAATTCTGTGAATCCTTGTAGGTGTCTGAGATACGGAGAACACTCTGGGAACAGACAGCTGCGTAAATCTGTCTCTCTCCTCTTGAGTCCCCCTTTTTCTCCTCCTGTTCATCTCTATCTCCCTCCTCCCTTTTCTCCTGTTCATGTAACTCTGTGAACCACTCTGGGTGTCCCTAACGGGGGAGAATCTTTTAGCCATTAACCTAGAAGTTTTCTTATCAGGGCTGTATAGTTGGAGAAGTCCTGAGACTACAGGAAGAATAAAACTGAAATCCAGAGGCAGGAAACT
>NC_057406.1:28988566-29002253 GCF_019320065.1 Cervus canadensis | reverse complement strand
AAGGAAATCGAAACTGTAATCAAAAATCTTCCAGCAAACAAAAGCCCAGGACCAGATGGCTTCACAGCTGAATTCTACCAAAAATTTAGAGAAGAGCTAACACCTATCTTACTCAAAGTCTTCCAGAAAATTGCAGATGAAGGTAAGCTTCCAAACTCATTCTATGGGGCCACCATCACCCTAATTCCAAAACCAGAAAAAGATGCCACAAAAAAAGAAAACTACAGGCCAATATCACTGATGAACATAGATGCAAAATTCCTTAACAAAATTCTAGCAAACAGAATCCAACAACATATTAAAAAATCATACACCATGACCAAGTGGGCTTTATCCCAGGAATGCAAGGATTCTTTAATATCCGCAAATCAATCAATGTAATACACCACATTAACAAATTGAAAGATAAAAACCATATGATTATCTCAATAGATGCAGAGAAAGCCTTTGACAAAATTCAACACTCATTTATGATTAAAACTCTCCAAAAGCAGGAATAGAAGGAACATACCTCAACATAATAAAAGCTATATATGACAAACCCACAGCAAGCATCACCCTCAATGGTGAAAAATTGAAAGCGTTTCCCCTGAAATCAGGAACAAGACAAGGGTGCCCACTCTCACCACTACTATTCAACATAGTGTTGGAAGTTTTGGCCACAGCAATCAGAGCAGAAAAAGAAGTAAAAAGAATCCAGATAGGAAAAGAAGAAGTGAAACTCTCGCTGTTTGCAGATGACATGATCCTCTACATAGAAAACCCTAAAGACTCTACCAGAAAATTACTAGAGCTAATCAATGGATATAGTAAAGTTGCAGGATATAAAATTAACACACAGAAATCCCTTGCATTCCTATATACTAACAATGAAAAAACAGAAAGAGAGATTAAGGAAACAATACCATTCACCATTGCAACAAAAAGAATAAAATACTTAGGAGTATATCTACCTAAAGAAACAAAGGACCTATACATAGAAAACTATAAAACACTGATGAAAGAAATCAAAGAGGACACAAACAGATGGAGAAACATACCTTGTTCATGGATTGGAAGAATCAATATTGTCAAAATGGCTATTCTACCCAAAGCAATCTATAGATTCAATGCAATCCCTATCAAGCTACCAACGGTATTTTTCACAGAACTAGACCAAAGAATTTCACAATTTGTATGGAAATACAAAAAACCTCGAATAGCCAAAGTGATCTTGAGAAAGAAGAATGGAACTGGAGGAATCAACCTGCTTGACTTCAGACTATACTACAAAGCCACAGTCATCAAGACAGTATGGTACTGGCACAAAGACAGAAATATAGATCAATGGAACAGAATAGAAAGCCCAGAGATAAATCCACGAACCTATGGACACCTTATCTTTGACAAAGGAGGCAAGGATATACAGTGGAAAAAAGACAACCTCTTTAACAAGTGGTGCTGGGAAAACTGGTCAACCACTTGTAAAAGAATGAAACTAGAACACTTTCTAACACCATACACAAAAATAAACTCAAAATGGATTAAAGATCTAAATGTAAGACCAGAAACTATAAAACTCCTAGAGGAGAACATAGGCAAAACACTCTCCGACATAAATCACAGCAAGATCCTCTATGACCCACCTCCCAGAATATTGGAAATAAAAGCAAAACTAAACAAATGGGACCTAATGAAACTTAAAAGCTTTTGCACTACAAAGGAAACTATAAGTAAGGTGAAAAGACAGCCCTCAGATTGGGAGAAAATAATAGCAAATGAAGAAACAGACAAAGGATTAATCTCAAAAATATACAAGCAACTCCTGAAGCTCAATTCCAGAAAAATAAATGACCCAATCAAAAAATGGGCCAAGAACTAAACAGACATTTCTCCAAAGAAGACATACAGATGGCTAACAAACACATGAAAAGATGCTCAACATCACTCATTATTAGAGAAATGCAAATCAAAACCACAATGAGGTACCATTACACGCCAGTCAGGATGGCTGCTATCCAAAGTCTACAAGCAATAAATGCTGGAGAGGGTGTGGAGAAAAGGGAACCCTCTTACACTGTTGGTGGGAATGCAAACTAGTACAGCCGCTATGGAGAACAGTGTGGAGATTTCTTAAAAAACTGGAAATAGAACTGCCATATGACCCAGCAATCCCACTTCTGGGCATACACACTGAGGAAACCAGATCTGAAAGAGACACGTGCACCCCAATGTTCATCGCAGCACTGTTTATAATAGCCAGGACATGGAAGCAACCTAGATGCCCATCAGCAGATGAATGGATAAGGAAGCTGTGGTACATATACACCATGGAATATTACTCAGCTGTCAAAAAGAATTCATTTGAACCAGTCCTAATGAGATGGATGAAACTGGAGCCCATTATACAGAGTGAAGTAAGCCAGAAAGATAAAGAACATTACAGCATACTAACACATATATATGGAATTTAGAAAGGTGATAACGATAACCCTATATGCAAAACAGAAAAAGAGACACAGAAATACAGAACAGACTTTTGAACTCTGTGGGAGAAGGTGAGGGTGGGATGTTTCAAAAGAACAGCATGTATACTATCTATGGTGAAACAGATCACCAGCCCAGGTGGGATGCATGAGACAAGTGCTCCGGCCTGGTGCACTGGGAAGACCCAGAGGAATCGGGTGGAGAGGGAGGTGGGAGGGGGGGATCGGGATGGGGAATAAGTGTAAATCTATGGCTGATTCATATCAATGTATGACAAAACCCACTGAAATGTTGTGAAGTAATTAGCCTCCAACTAATAAAAAAATTAAAAAAAAAAAAACAAAAAATACATGAAAAAACATTGCTTTAAGACAGTATTACATGGTTCCTTTTAGTTATTGAACTCTTTTTCTGCTCATCTCCCACTGAAATTTTAATACTATACTTTAAGCTTAAAATTATTTTATTTATAACTCCATCATATATATGTGTGAAGCAGTATTTTATATTCTCTGGCCATAAAGTTCTAAGTGTTAAAAAAAAAGTTCTGAGTTGAGTTATTGTAATTTTTAATAGTATGAAATCAAAATCACATATAACACAAATTAGGAAACATTTAAACCTAAAAAATCATATATAATTGGAATATTTCTTATTCAGATATGTGGTACTTTTCTAAAAAAAAGAGTAGGTATCAGTGAATCAAAAAAAATTTTATAGCTATAATCATACAGAATTCAGAATCCATTTTACTCCTATTTTCAACTTCTATAAACATAACCATTAAAAAACTTGTTCACATAGAAGTGGTTGGAAGGTCTGAGTATCTAATGGATAACATGGTGATCACAGTTGATATTACTGTATAACTGGAAAAAAGATAAATATGCAAGGTGAGTGAGGTAGTAGATGTGTTGATCCACTCAAGTGATGGGAATTCTTCCACAATAAATAATACATCAAATCATTGTCAAATTGTACACTGCTCTGTATCAACCTAGAGGGGTAGGATGGGGAGGGAGATGGGAGGGAGGTTCAGAAGGGAGGGGATATGTGTATGCCTATGGCTGATCATATTGAGGTTTGACAGAAAACAGAAAAATTCTGTAAAGCAGTTATCCTACAATTAAAAATAAATTAATTTTTAAAAATACAAATAAAAGTAGTTGGAAATAGAGAGTTTTGTGAAAGCAACATCAAGTCTTTGAACTTTGAGTTAGATGACAAAAACATAGATGAAGGCCTACCTCAGGAAACAAGAAAAATCTCAAATAAGCAATCTAAATTTACCTTTAAAGGAACTAGAAATATACAAGCAAAGCTCAAAGTTAGCAGAAAGAATAAAAGAATAAAAATCACAGTGGGAGTATATCTTATGGAGACTAAAAGTAATACACAGCACTATACATAAAATAAACAAGGATTTACTATACCGCACAAGAAAATATAGTCAATATCTTTTAACAACCTATAGTGGAAAAGAATCTGTGTACATATATATATATATATATATATATATATAACTGAATCATAAATTTTTTTCAAAAATCAATGAAACTAAAAGTTGGTTCTTTGAAAAGATAAAACTGATAAACCTTTAACAAGAGTCACTGAGAGAAAAATAGAGAGCCCAAATAAAGAAAATAGGAAATAATAGAGGAGAAATTACAATTGATACCAGAGAAATACAAAAGACCATAAGAGAATACTATGAACAATAATCTTACAATAAAATAGACCATTAGAAGAAATAGATAAATTCCTGGAAACTTGCAATCTTCCAAGAATGAATCAGGAGGAAACAGAAAGTTTTAATAGGCCAATTACTAGCAATGAATTTGAATCAGTAGGGAAAACCTATTCAGGGATCGAACTGGGGTCTCCTGTGTTGGCCGGCAGATTCTTTACCACTGAGCCACCAGGGAAGCCCCTATAAATTAGACAATTAGAAGAAATAGATAAATTCCTGGAAACTTGTAATCTTCCAAGACTGAATCAGGAGAAAACAGAAAGTTTTAATAGGCCAATTACTAGTAATGAATTTGAATCAGTAAAGAAAAACCCCAAACAAACATAAGTCCAGGTCCAGATGGCTATACAGGGGAATTCTTTCAAACATTTAAGGAAAAACTCATCCATATCCTTCTCAAAATTATTCCCCAAAAATGAAAAGGCAGGAATGCCCCCAAACTAGAGCAAATAATTTTAAAATCAGGATGAAGATGCAAAAGACCCTGAAGAGCCAAAATAATCTTAAGAAAGAAGAAAAAACTTGAAGTATTATGTTCCCAGATTTGCATTGTTCTACAAAACTTTAGAAATCAGAATAGTAAGGTACTGGCAGATTAATGGAACAGAGTAGAGTGCCCACAAATAAACCCATACTCATACATTCAATTAATCTGCAACAATGGAGGAAAGAATATACAATGGGAAAAAGACAGCCTCTTCAATAAATGGTGTTGTGAAACTGGACAGCCACATGCAAAGGAATGGAACTGGACCACTTTCTTACACCATGTACAAAAATAAATTCAAAATGGATTATAGACTTAACTGTAAAATGTGAAACCATAAAACTCCTAGACGAAAACATAGGCAGTAATCTCTTTGACATCAGTCTTAGAAATATTTTTTTTATATGTCTTCTCAGAAGGGAAACAAAACTAAAACAAACAAATGGATGACATCATCCTAAAAATCTTCTGTATAGAGAATGAAATCAACAACAAAACAATAAAGTATCCTATTGAATGAGAGAATATATCTGCAAGTAATATATTTGATAAGGGGTTGACATCCAAAATATATAAAAACACATAATATCAAAAAAAGAACAACTTAATTTAAAAAGAAGCAGAGGACCTAAAGAGAAATTTTTCCAAACAAGACATACAAATGGCCAAAAGGCAAATGAAAATATGTACAAATTCACTAATCATCAGGAAAAGGCAAATCAAAACCAAAATGAGATACCACCTCACATCTCTCAGACTAGCTACTAACATAAAAAGCAAAAAACAATAAGCGTTAGTGAGGATGAGGTAAAAAAGGAACCTTCCTACACTGCTGATAAGAATGTAAATTGGTACTGCCTCTACTGAAAACAGTATGAAAGTTTTTCCAAAAACTGAAAATAGAACTATACCATATGATCCAACAATTCCACTTCTGGGTATTTATGCAAAGAATTAAAAACACTAGTTCAAAAAGATATGTGTACCCCTATATTCATTGCAGTACTATTTACAATAGCCAAGATATAGAAGCAATTTAACTGTCTATAGACAGATGGGTAAACAAAGAGGACATATATACACACATACACACAGAGAGAAATAATACTTAGCTATAAAAAAGAAATCTTGCCACTTGTGGCAACACAGGTGAATCTGGAGGGTATTATGCTAAGTGAAATAGGTCAGACAGAGAAAAACAAATACTATGTGATTTCGCTATATATGGAAAACAAAACGAATGAATAAATCAAAACAGAAACAAGCCATAGATACAACACAGAGCAAACTGGTAGTTGCCAGAGGGGAGGGTTATGGGGAAGGAAACTAAATAGGTAAAGGGGATTAGGAGATATAATTTCCAGCTGTAAAATAAAGTCATGAGGATGTAATGTACAGCATAGGGAATAGAGTCAATAATACTTAACAGCTTTGTATGGTGACAGATGGTAACTAGATCTTTGTGATGATTATTTCATAATGTGTAAAAATATTAAATCACTATGCTGGACACTTGAAACTAATATAATATTGTATGCTAATTATTAGTCAATTAAAAATAATATAGATCAGTTGATTTGCATAGGATCTCTTTATTCATTAATTAAAAATTTTTTTCTGGAAAGCAAAGAATTAGAAACTTCCACATCTTAGAAAAGGACTTATATGTTACCTGTCATGAGGGCCATTTGCTTTCTCAAGAACAACCCCTATAAATATAAGTCTTTTGTCCCTCAGTTGGATTTTATACCCTGGACCATATACTAATTCAGGATGTGTGATAATTATGCCTTTGTAAGATATGAGGAAGGAGATTGTGAATGGGGAGAAGGTAGGAAGAGAAAGTTTGTGCTCTATCACAGAAGAACTCAGGCTTTTTCATTAATTTTAGCAAAGAGTACACTTAGCAGTCAAGAATGAGGATACTGATTACTGTAAGACTCTCAATGAGAGCAAAGCCTTGGAAAACCTCTGAAGGCATCCAGGGATGCAGGTCCTTCTACAGGAAGATCACTTTTATAGACATAGTGGTGCCCACAGAAGCTCACACAGTTAAAAGATAGGCATTACCAGGACAAACTAAATTATAAGATTCATAATTTGGGGAAATTAGATTCCATTTATAATGGTACACTTTAAATATATATATATTCACATAATATATATACACACACATATATACACACCTATTATATAGGGCTTACTTTGTGGCTCAGCTGGTAGAGAATCCACCTGCTATTCAGGATACCTAAGCTTGATCCCTGGGTTGGGAAGATCCCCTGGAGAAGGGAAAGGCCACTCACTCTAATATTCTGGCCTGGAGAATTCCATGGACTGTATAGTCCATGGGTCACAAAGAGTCGGACACGACTGAGCAACTTTCACTTTCTATACCTTATATGATTCTGTTTCTGTCAAAAGGAGATTTAATATTTACCAACCTTCTTTAAAGAATTTTTATACTCATGTATTCCTTAGAGGAAATCATGCATTGCAAAAAAAAAAAAAAACTGATTTCCACCTCCAATTTTCAGAATGTATTAGATATTTTCAAAAGCACCAAATTCTAACACATTCTAATATTAGTGAGATGAATTCCTCTGATTCTAATATCATTCCTGGAGATGATAAGACAACACACTAATCAAGAACATGTATTTGGCATACTTAAAGGAAGCCTGGTGAATAGAACAAACAATCCTAACATTTGTATCAAAACATAAAGATCCTGAATAGCCAAAGCAGTCCTCAGAAAGACCAAAGCCAGAGGCATCATGCTCCCTGATTTCAAACTGTATCACAAAACAATAATTATCAAAATAATATGTTATTGATATAAAACATAAATCAAATCAATGGAAAAGACTAGAGAACTCAGAAATAAACCCATGAATATATCATCAAGTATTTAATTTACAAGAAAGGAATCAAGAATATACAACAGGAAAAGGGCAGTCTCTTCAATAAATGGTACTGGGGAAACCAGACAACTACACACAGAAGAATGAAATTGGACCCCTATTAATATTTTATACCATACACAAAAATTGACTCAAGATGGATTAAAGACATGAAGGTAAGACCTGAAACCACAAATTCCTAGAAGAAAATATAGGTGGGTAAGCATTTGGCTTAGGTCTTGATAATGATTGTTTGCATTTGGTACCACAAGAAAAGCAAAAATTAAAAAGAGGGACAACATCAAACTAAAAATCTTCTGAACAAGAGAGGAAACCATCAACAGAATGAAAAGGCAATCCATCAAATGGAAGGAAATATTTGCCAATCATATATCCTTACCCTTGTTTACTTTGGGCAGAAATATAAATTGGTACAGCTACTATGGAAAATATTATGAAGGTTCCTCAAATAGAACTACCATGTGATCCAGTAATTCCACTTCTAAGTATTTATCTAAAGGAACTAGAAACACTGTGAAAAGATATATGTACCCCATGGTCACTTAAGCATTTTTTACAATAGTCAGGACATGGAAGCTATCTAAGTGTACATCAGTAGATAAGTGGATAAAGGAAATCACATTTCTTCTATACACATGCATGTATGTATGCACACACACACACATACACACACAGAATATTATTCAACCATAAAAGAAGAATGAAATCACGTGCCTTGTAACACCATGGATAGACCTTGAAGGCATTATGCTAAATGAATAAGACAGAGAAAGGCAAGTACTATTATGATCTCACTTATTTGTGAGGTCTGAAAACAAACAAAATACAAACTCCTACATACAGAGAACAAGTTGGTGGTTGCTAGAATTAAAGGAGTAGAGGGTGGGTGAAACTCATAAAGGTGGTCAAAATGTACAGACTTCCAGTTATAAAATAAACAATTTGTGCAGAATTAATGCATTGATACAATATGATAACTGGGATTCCCAGGTGGCTCAGTGGTAAAGAATCTGTCTGCCAAGAAGAAGACATGGGTTTGATGCCTGGGTTGGGAAGATTCCCTGGAGAAGGAAGTGGCAACCCATTCTGGTAATCTTACCTAAAAATTCCATGGACAGAGGAGCCAGGTGGGCTACAGTTCACAGGGTAACAAAGAGTCAGACACAACTGAGCGACTAAGCACAAGTACTCCACCTAGCATAATATCCTGATGGTTCATCCACAGCGTAGCCTGTGTCAGAATTTCCTCCTTTTTTCAGGCTGAATAATACTGCCTTGTATGTACATACACATTTTGCTTATTCGTTCATCCACCAAGGGATATCTGGGTTACTTCCACAATATCTGAATACATGGATATCTGAGTACATCCATGAACAACGCTGCTATAAACATAGGAGTACAACCATCTCCTCAAGACTCTGCTTTCAATTCTTCTGGGTGGAGACCCAGAAGTGGGATTTCTGGATCATACAGTGATTATATCTTTAATTTCTTGAGGAATGACCATGTTGTTTTCTATAGCAGCTGCACCATTTGACATCTGCACTAACAGTATACAATGATTCCAATTTCCCCACATCCTCACCAATACTTATTATTGTCTGAGTTTGGGGTGTTTTTTTTTTGGGGGGGGGGGTTGTTTTGTTTTGTTCTGTAGTAGCCAATCATCCTAATGAATGCAAAGTGGCAAAGTAGCTGGAATCTTATCTGACTGCCCATAGTATCTTACTGATCCTCTTCTAAATAATAAGTTAAAACTATAATGTTTGCTCACTTTGTAGGAGAACAATGTTTTTACTTTTTTCAGATTTTTTCTTTTGGCTAAGCCGGGTCTCAGTTGCCACACATGAGATCTTTAGCTGTGACAAGTGGGATCTAGTTTCCTGACCAGGGAATCAAACCCAAGTCCCCTGCACTGTGAGTGTGGAATCTTAATCACTGGGCCACAAGTAAAGTCCCTGTTTTTACTTTTTATTTTTGAAAATCATCTTTTAAAAAGCTGTTAAACTGATGCCTTCAAACTGTGGTGCTGAAGAAAATTCTAGAGTCCCTCAGATAGCAAGGAGATTCAACTAGTCCATCCTAAAGGAAATCAACCTTGAATATTCACTGGAAGGACTAATACTGATGCTGAAGCTCCAATACTTTGACCATATGATGCAAAGAGCTGCCTCCTTGGAAAAGACCCTGATGCTGGGAAAGATTGAAGGCAGGAGGAGAAGGGGATGACAGAGGATGAGATGGTTGAATGGCATCATCGATTCAATGGACATGGGTTTGAGCAAGCTCCAGGAGATGGTAAAAGACAGGGAAGCCTGGCGTGCTGCAGTCCAAGGAGTGCAAAGAGTTGGATATGACTAAGCAATTGAACAACAAACAATAATACAAGACAAGCAGTCTAGAATGTTTTCTAAAAGTGAGAGATACTTCAGCATATTTGTTTGCTAATAGAGACGATGCAATAAAGAGGGAAATGTCTGATGCCAGAAAAGAGTATAACAGCAACAGCAAAGTACAGAAACAGAACTGAATTCAGGGAACCTTAGAATCACATATGATTTATTCATTGCAATTGGAAGAGAAGCAGAATATTCATATAAAATGCAGAGAGATTCTTTCACTTGGTTGTAGGAGCATGTGGAAGATATTATTCAAATTTGTCTTTTCATTTTTTAATCTCTACTTCTTAGCTCAAAACTCAATGCATGGTGGCTACTTAATATATATTTCTATTGTGAATATAACAAAAATAATCTCACTCTACAAGGAAGAGCACAGAAGGAAAGACCCAGGTCTAATAGCTAAATATTTTGAATATTCAACTAGTTCAACTCACAGCCTTTGTTAGCAGATTCTTAAAATGCTTTAAAATTACTCATGTAAATAATTTTATATTAACCTATTCAGCCAGTCTTATTGAGATATAATTGGCATACTGCATACTGTAACTCTATGTACAACATAATGATTTGACTTACATACATGATGAAATGATTGCCACAATAAGTTTAGTGAACACCCAACATCTCATATAGACAGAAAGTTAGAGAAATAGAAAAACATTTTTTTCATTATGATGATAACTCTTAGGATTCATGCTCCTAGCAACTTTCATATATAACATACAGCAGGGTTGATTATTGTTCTCATATTGTACATCACATCCCCAGAATACTTCTTTATCTTATAACTAGAAGTTTGCACCTTTGACTGCTTTCATCTAATGTACTCACACCAGACTACCTTACCTGTCCCTGAGAAACCTGTATGCAGGTCAAGAAGTAACAGAACCAGACATGGAACAATGGACTGGTTCAAAATTGGGAAAGGAGTACGCCAAGGCTATATATTGTCTCCCTGTCTATTTAACTTATATGCAGAGTACATCATGCAAAATGCTGGGCTGGATGAATCACAAGCTGGAATCTGGATTTCTGAGAGAAACATCAACAACCTCACATATGCAGATGATACCATTTTAATGGCAGAAAGTGAAGATGAAGGTGAAGGAGGAGAGTGAAAGAGCTGGCTTAAAACTTAACATTCAAAAAGATCATGGCATCTGGTCCCATTACTTCATGGCAAATAGATGGGGAAAAGTAGAAGCAGTTACAGATTTTATTTTCTTGGGCTTCAAAATCACTGCAGATGGTGACTGCAGCCACGAAATTAAAAGACGCTTGCTACTTGGAAGAAAGGCGAGACAAACCTAGACAGTATATTAAAAAGCAGAGGTATCACTTTCCCAACATAGGTCCATATAGTCAAAGCTACGGTTTTTCCAGTAACCATGTACAGATGTGAAACTTGGACCATAAAGAAGGCTGAGTGCCGAACAACTAATGCTTTTGAACTGTGGTGTTGGAGAAGACTCTTGAGAGTTCCTTGGACAGCGAGCATATCAAATCAGTCAATCCGAAAGGAAATCAACCCTGAATATTCATTAGAAGAACTGATGCTGAAGCTCCAAATACTTTGGCCACCTGATGGAAAGAGCCAGCTCCTTGAAAAAGGCCCTGATGCTGGGAAAGATTGAGGGCAGGAGGAGAAGGGGACGGCAGAGGATGAGATGGTTGGATGGCATCACCAACCCAATGGACATGAGTTTGAGTAAACTCCAGGAGTTGGTGATGGACAGCAAAGAGTCGGACACGACTGAGCAACTTAACTGAACTGAACTGATTCATTTTAAAATCACACTCTCTACCATATCCTTTAGTAATCAAAGGTAAATGAGCTTTGCAGCAATGTCAATATGTCTGCAATGTGACACCTCTTTGATAGAAAACAGACAAACGGAGGAGCCAAGATGGCGGAGAAGTAGGACGGGGAGACCACTTTCTCTCCTACAAATTCATCAAAAGAATAACTGAACGCAGAGCAAACTTCGCAAAACAACTTCGGATCGCTAGCTGAGGTCATCAGGCACCCAGAAAAGCAGCCCATTGTCTTCGAAAGGAGGTAGGACAAAATATAAAAGATAAAAAGTGAGACAAAAGAGCTAAGGATGGAGATCCGTCCGGGAAAGGAGTCTTAGGCGGCATTGCTTGGGGTAGGGTCCGGGCCCGAGTGCCCTGAGGACAATCGGAGGGAACTTCTGTGAGTTGCCAACTTGAACTGTGGGAGACCAAAAGAGAGAGAGTAAATTAACCGGCCCGAACACACTGCCGGCCGTTCGCAGAACAAAGAGACCGAGAGGGTCCAGAGAGGAGCTCGCAGGCTGCGGACCGGCCCAGCCCCGCCGGAGGCAGGAGGCAGGGGGGAGGGGAAGGTCGCGGCGAGACACAGGGCGCAGGCACCCAACCGGCGCGGGCGGGGACTGGGGCTGGGGACGCGGAGGGCGGAAGGCGCGCGCGCCCGACTGGCGCCAGCGGAAACTGAGTCTGGGTCTGCGGAAGGGAGGGGGCGTGCCACACCTGGGGATAGCGCGCCCACCAAGCCCCTGGCTGCCTGGACCGCTCTGACGGGGAAGGCACGGAGAGCAGGCGCAGCTTTTCCTTCCGCGCTTTTGTGGAACACCCGAGGGCTGGAACCTCGCGCAGCGCGGGGCGCGCTCCATATAGAACAGCCGGGAGCCTGAGCAGCACAGATGGAGAAAGCAGCGTCAGCCCCTCCCGGCAGCCCCAGCCCATCCCCGCGGCGCAAGCCTGTCCCCACAGCGCAAGCCCGTCCCCACAGCGCAAGCCCCTCCCTGCCCCGCAGAGCGACGGAACTAGCTACCTGAATAAGAGTCCACCTCCACCCGCCTGTGTCAGGGCGGAAATGAGGCTCTGAAGAGACCGGCAAACAGAAGCCAAATAAACAAAGGGAACCGCTTCAGAAGGGACTGGTGCAACAGATTAAAAGCCCTCTAGGAAACGCTGACTACACCGGAGGGGCCTGTAGATATCGAAAAGCGTAAGCTGGAACGAGGAGCTATCTGAAACTGAGCCGAACCCACACTGACCGCAACAGCTCCAGAGAAACTCCTAGATATAATTTTACTTTTTTCTCTTTTTTTTTTTTTAATTTTTTAAATTTTTTTAATTTTTTTCTTTTTTTTCTTTTTTCTTTCTTCTCTTTTATTTTCCTTTAAAATCCCCTATTACTCCCCCATTACTCCTTAACTTTCATTTCCACAGACTTTTACGATTTTTTAATTAGGGGGAAAAAAAAAAAATTTTTCTTTTCTTTTTTTTCTCTTTTTTTTCTTTCCTTTTTCTCTTCTATTTTCTATTTTTCTTTTTCTCTTATTTCTTTTCAAGTCCTCTAGTACTCCTCTACTACTCCTTAATTTTCATTTTCAATACACTATAACCTTACAAAAAAAAAAAGAGAAGCCCTATTTTTAAACCGAAGATTATTCTCTCCCAATCTTGACTCTCTGTTTTCTACCTCAGAACACCTCTATTTCCTCCTTTCCCCTTCTCTTCCCAATCCAATTCTGTGAATCCTTGTAGGTGACTGGGCTACGGAGAACACTCTGGAAACAGACAGCTGTGTAGATCTGTCTCTCTCCTCTTGAGTCCCCCTTTTTCTCCTCCTGTTCATCTCTATCTCCCTCCTCCCTCTCCTCTTCTT